>NW_026623726.1:267026-372193 GCF_030028575.1 Malurus melanocephalus | reverse complement strand
TCCAAACCTTCCTCTCCCTCTCCTGGATGTCTCAGGGCTGCAGCCTTGCATTAAACAAAGCAGGGGAGCTCTCAGTGCTCATTGACCTGTGCCAGACAGGAAAATCCAGCAGTGCCTGGGCGAGCAGGGCTGAGCAGAGCAGGAATCTGCATCTACAGCTCTGCCCCATTCCTTCTCATCTTAGCCAAGAGAGAAAACACAAATATTGTCAGGCTGGGAGAGAGAAAACACAAATATTGTCAGGCTGGGAGAGCAGGCAGCACTTCCAAGTGAAAACTCATCCCGCAGGCACGGTGTGAGCAGGGGAGAAAATCTCATTTCATACCATTTGTCACTCTCCTTTGATTAAGTCTTAAGTTTTCCACGTTTTTCACCCTCTGTGCTCCCCCATCCCTCTGTCCCCGTCCCCCCTCCGCAATCCCCGGCTCGTCCCCCCTCTGCAATCCCCGGCTGGATGGACACAACAATACCCCTTCTGAAAGGCCATTATGCAGATCCATGAATACATAATTCAAAATCGAGCCACCACAACAGCCTCCCTTAACTTTTTTAACCCCATTGTGGACCGGGTGGCGACGTTCAGCTGCGCCAGCCGCCAGGGGAAATGTGACACACGCAGGTTTTCCCACAGCCTTTGGCCCCTTGGCCGGGATAATCCCATTGAGAGCACAATGAGGGGATCCCCTGCCACGGTCTGGGTTTGGGGTTTGGGGGGRCAGGAAGAGCCTCAGAGAGGGGATCCAACTCTGGCTGTGGATTCTGGAGCCGCTGTGTGAGCCTGGATGTGAGAAATGTTCGTTCATGAGCAAAAATACAACTGAGAGGATGTGAAATGGAACACCAAAAAAATCCTGYTGAATAAAACCAGGCTTTAGTCAGYGTACACACACCTTGACAYMRACAGATCCTGTATTTGAGGGGTAAATGGGTGTATTTTGTGTTTGTGTTGTGCAGAGTGGCCCAGTGTGTCACTGAAACCTGGCTCTGCACACTCTGCCACSCCATCAACCTGCCCAACAGCCCAAACCCATCCTCTGTACCTGTAAATTACATCTCAGTACCTGTAAATCACATCCTCAGTGCCTGTAAACCATCCCCTCTAATTTAGCCCCYAAAAGACAATTTCTGATCAATGTCAGCCCGGTTTGGTGCTCTCAGCACTTCCCAAAGGTTTCCCAGGCAGCTCCATTCTCTGAAGAGCAAACAGTCGCCCCGAAGGTAATTTTGGCATTTAAATTAAACCCCAGTAACAGTGAGGGTTTTTTTGCCTGTTTCCAGACAGATGCAGTCAAAGCCAGTGCAGAAACACAGTGCCCTGCAAAGATCCCACATCCCCAGAGAATGGGATAACCAACTCCTCAGCCAGTGGATTAGCAGATTGTGAAAAGCAAAATCCACCAAAAGCGTTTCTAACCATCTGTGGACAAGCCAASGATGGGCTGATTTTTATTAAGTTTCACACAAAGGTGAATTAGTGTCTTTCGCTATGGCAACRGCAATAAAAGGATGTAGAATGAGTCCAAAAGGTCCTGGCTGCTGGGGAAATTGGTTGACATTCTGTGAGCCTATTCAACCAGGAAAGGGTTTCATTATGGGCTCGGTGGCTCCCATCAGTGTTCAGCCCACAGCCAGGGATGGCACAGGAAGAATCTGAGAATCTCAAACACAGAATCTGAGAATATTGAGGTGGGAAGGACTTTTACAGGTCCAGCTCCCTCTCATCTAAACATTTCCATTCAGCCGTGTTTTTTCATTCAGAAAAATTCTCTGGTGATTTTTCCTTGAGCTTCACCTTATCTGTCATTTTCCTCATAGTGCATTTTCCTCCTTGGTGGGCTTTACCCCACCTTGCAGCACTCACAGTGGTTCTCTGCACTCACAATCCCTTCATGGAACCACAGAATCATTCAGCTTGGAAAATCCCCAAAGATCATCGAGTCCATCCATTCCTCCAGCACTGCCAAGGCCACCACTGACCATGTCCCCAAGTGCCACATCCACATGGCTTTTGAATCCCTCCAGGGATGGGGACTGGGCAGCTGTGCCAGGGTTTGACAACCCTTTCCATGAAGGATTTGTTCTTAATCTCCAATCTAAACCTTCTCTGTCTCATCCTGAGGCCGTTCCCTCTCCTCCTGTCCCTGTTCCCTGGAGCAGAGCCCGACCCCCCCGGCTGTCCCCTCCTGTCAGGGAGTTGTGCAGAGCCACAAGGTCTCCTCTGATCCCCCTTTTTCTCCAGGCTGAGCCCCTTTCCAGCTCTCTCAGCTGTTCCTGGGGCTCCAGACCCTTCCCCAGGTCCATTCCCATCCCTGGACACGCTCCAGCCCCTCCATGTCCTCGCCTGAGGATTTCAGAGCTCCCGGCGGGGTTGATTAAATATCATCCCGTGTTTTTACAGGAGGAATGGTGCATCCAAGGATTAAGTGGCTCAGCACATTCCTGTTGTCAGGCTTGGCCTGAGCACGGCAGAATGGAGCATCCAASAGCTCCAGGAGCCTCTGCTGCCAGAGGGGAATCCAAGCTGCTTCGTCAGAGCAGAAACCAAAGGAGGGAGAAGAAACTGTGAGGAGTGCTTGAGACACAGCCTGAGAGCCCTGATCAATGAAAATAAATGGTAATTTTCCCCCAAGGAAATGTTCTGTACCTTTCAATCTCCTTTCTTCTGCAGCTGGACTAAGCAGAGGGGAAAGGCATTGACTTTTTGTTACTTTTATTCACCCAAATTTAGTGACCGTTTTAACTCCAACTTCACTGTCACTTTACCTTACCTGAAACTCTCCCAATTTGATAAATGGAGTGCTCCAGCATCCCTTCTCTTCCTTCCACAGTTCCATCAACAGAACACACAGATCCCCCAAACTCCAGGGGAAAAAGCCCTTTTGAGGACAGCAGCTGCACACTGCACATGTGCCGTGTTTATGGGAASAGTAAACACAAAAACCAGACACATTTGGTTTTAATTCACTTSGACTGACCCAAGGAGTCCTCCCCASAGATAACACTCAGGTCAGCACATGCATTTTCAAATAAGKGTGCGTGATTTTCCCTGCATGGTAAAGAAAAGCCAGAAGGATGCGTGGGGAGGGATTTCTGAGTGAAGGCACCAACACAAAATTGGTTTTATTTGTGGGCTCATGCAGCAGTCACTGGAGCAGCCACAGTACAGCTCAGCCCTGTGGAAGCTGCTCCTGGACACACAGAACCTCATGTCAGTGCAGGGAAGAGTCAGAGCTCAGACACAACACACAGAATCATCTCCTGCCCTGCAAAGAGCCTCGCTGAAGCCAAGAGATGAAATCACAGCTCAGATATCCTTCAACACCGCTATCACAACTCCATCCACGATTACAGCTTCTGGGAAAATGCTCCCACTTCTCCCATCCAGCCAATTCTCAGGCGAGCTGAAGAAACTTTGTCACAGAAGAGCAAATTTTACATTACTTTTATTTTATATTAGTCCTTTATAGCAACAGAATCTGGGAGCAGCTGCCAGAACAAGGTGCTTTTAATTATAACCAAAATGTTGTGATGTTTTACATCCCTGCTGCGAGGCTGGACCACACTGTGGTGTCCTGGCTCTGGTGGACTCCACCTCATCAAAACATTCCTCGTGGGCTCAGCCTTAAGCATCTGTTTATGTGTTCTGCTGAGCCCTGCAAGGCAACTGCTCCTTTTGTGGATCACGGTGACAATTTCAGAGCTGTTTCAAAAGCAGCTGAAGTGGCCCCCAGTTCAAAATGCCTCACGTGGCTTTGAAATCTGAAAATCTCMAATCCAAAAGATGTAGCTGGAAGCACAGGAGGACAGCCCTGATGGTCACCAATTTACCTAAATTCTCCAAATTCAAGCCAACTGCTCTCAGAATTATTCCACTGAGGAGGTGACATCGATGAAACTCAGCCAAACACGAGGGCAAAACCCCTTTTTTCAATTAGATTTTTTCTTTTTATTTTAAACATCTCCAAAGCAGAGTTCCACCATGCGACAGCATCTTGAATTAATTGAGCTACGGGCAATCCTCGTTCTTTTTTTTTTTTGTGTACTGTGAGATGTAGGAAACACAGATGCTGCCTGTTTAAACTGTCAAACAAGTTTCCTGATGGTAGCTCTCGTGTCTGCTGCAGACTTGTTGGTTTAACAAATGTTTTGAACGCAAAGTTGGAACATGTGTGGAAAACATTGCGGGCTACAAACATCGGAATCGTCAGAAACTTGGTGAAACGGTCAGAAACTTTGCACTGATTCTTAACAGCTCTGGCCATTTTTGGTATTTTTTATTTTCAAAAGAACCACGTTGAACTGTGAAAAGCCTCACCCAAAGGAAGGTGGCACAGAACTGGAGTCAGCTAAGCAAACAGTTGGCACATAAAAACCCTTCCATTTTTCTTAGCTCAGGTTAACAACAGAAACAATAGTGCAGGTAATTTATGGCCTTCCTCACTACCACAATCCTCGAAAAAACAGGAGGATTAACTCCTCAAGGACATTGTGAAATCTCAGCTAATGCCTCTAATGGCCTGATACCATCTCTGCACAGACATTTCTATGGGTGGAATTGTTGAGCAGTGCCAAACATGAGATTTTGATGGACCTGACACACCAAAGGGACCTGTGCAGGTGTGCAAGGAAAAAGGGACGAGGCCATGGGTGAAAACTTTCAGAAAGGATTGAAAYTGCACTCTAACTTCAACCTTTTTTTGTAGAACAAGTGTTTACAGCTTGGCTATAGTACGTGGTYATGCCTCGATCCAGAGGATTTTTATTTCCAGTAAAAACAAGATGTATAGACAATTATTAGCTGTATTTTTAGTACCACCAGAAGGCTCAGGAGATTGTAAACCTGATTTTACTCGCTATAAAATACAGTAATGAACAATGGTATAGAAAGGTTTGAGAAGAATCCCAGATGTTGGCTGGRAGAGGAGCCGCTTTCTTCTTATGTCAAACTTATTAAATATCCAACTATTAATGTCAGATTCAAACTTTTTATTAAATACTCAGCTATTTCTAGGGCTTCTCATGAGGATGGACTGCTGGCTTTTAAAGTGACCATTTCAGCTGTGCTTGACTCAGAATAAGAAAAAATGAGCGTGTTCAGTGGAGCCCACTCAAAAGGAGTTTGGTGAAGGCCAGATTTGGATGTATTTGACTTCCTTGACTTCACATTTGAGAAAAGTGGAGTTATTTATAAAGGTCTCAGCAAATACAGAAGGGAAGGAAACCTTTCCCACTCTGCTGTTGGGATTTTCATCTCTCACCTGGCACAGGGCACACAGGAACAGAGAATTGGTGMCAGAATGTGAGGAGACTTCACAGCACCTTCAAGAACCAGCAAATTAAAAAATAAGGTGCCCATGGGGAGAGCCATGACATTGAGAAGCTGCAGCTCTGAGGAGTTTTGGATCAATGTACAGAGCGCTGCTGATGGCACTTAATGAAACAATTACAGCCCTCCCGCTGATTGCCTTTGTTTTGTCCCAGGAATCGATAGATTTTTTTAAATGTCAGCGTGTTCCTGCTCTGCCAGGTCACTCTGAAGGCAGTGATGAACAGCACACAGCACTTGGCTAAATGTGCTTCTGAACAACTCCTGTCACACAGAAATTGAGAAATGGAGAAATGTCTCAATTTTTGAGGAGCGTAAAGAACTGAGAGATGCTTGTATGTGCAGAAGAAAAACTGAGGACACAACAACAACAAAARAGGAACAGCAAGGAAGTGTGGATGGAAAAGCAGCTGATGAAAAGTATCAGGATTTTCAGGCACACAAAGTGCGTTCCTCTCTGCAGATGGGAGGTGTATTTTGACAACTTCACTCCTCTGGACTGAGTAGGGTTTTTGTCAGGAGGGTTCTATCCTTTCAGAAATGTCCATTTTTAATTCCAGCGAGTCTCATTTTTCTATGTAATTGCTCTGCTTTATCCCGCTGTGTAAACACCAACTTTTTATTTTACAATATGAGACAATAAAATATRGATTGAATGTATTAAAAGCTCACCAAAAGAAGATGCAGAAGCTCTCATTTGACCACTCTGCAGTGGATTCCTAGAATATCTGCATCCTGTGAAAGAGGATGAATAGAGGATGAAATCTTCCTGAATGGAGGAGGATCCAGAGGATCACCTGGACTGATCTGAGGTGAAGGATGTCAGGAATGACACAGGGAGMTCAGTGCTCCAGGCWGGATGSGGCTTTGTGGGACATCTGCTCTGGTGGCAGGAAAAGCCCAGGAAAAGCAGTTTTTCACTCCCTTTACCACAGCCAGCTTAGTCAGGAAAATGTTCAAGACATCTGGGATTTTATGGGCTGCAGAAATTTCAGGGGTGAGGATAATCTCAGCTTGAGGACACATACAGCAGCTTTCTGGGCACTGCAATGATGTCTTTGTATGAAAAATAATAATTAATTTGCAATTTGGAACTTTGCTTTTTCAGCTGATCTCTCTTTGCTTTCACCTTGAGCAACAGAGACGAAATATTCACAAAACAAAGGGGTTGCAGTGCCCTTGGCAACAAAATCTCCTGTCCTCTCAATTCACTATTAGAAACCTCATTTTGACATCATTTTACTCCCTGCACAGGTGAGAAAGAAATCCTGTATCAAATTAAGGTTAAGAATTAAAGAAGTACAAGGATAGAGCAGGCAAATAATGCACATTGGACATTATTAATGCTCCAGCTGCACTYGGTTTGGCTGGGACATGGAAAGGAGCAGCACCAAAAGCATTTTGGGACGGGTAAATCTGCCAGGTGACACCTCTGTCATTGCCTTATGGATCTTGACTTTAGTTATATTCTGGTACTATAACATAGCTAATAAATCCAGTGTTATAGAATCTGTATTATTTGTCTTGAAACAGCTCTCAATTCTGATTTTTAACAAATCTGTGCTTCATTCAACTAAAACACCACTGAACTTTGCCAATCCCACCTGACAATTTTAATTTCTTTTTTTTTTTTTTTCCTGACGGACCACAATTAAAAGCAGAGTAAAAAAATTAAACTCGGAGTGAGATGTTAATAAAAAAGACTCAGAAAATTTGGATACCCTGACAAGAAGTAACATCAGTGCTTCAGTGACCTGCACAGGCTGGAAATGCCATCTGGTGGTTGCAGGTCCAGAGCAGTTCAGGAGAGAAAAATTATCTTTGCTGGAACAGTAAGAGCTGGTTGTCCACCATGTTTTACTGAAGTGTGGTGGATAAACAGCAAATAGGGATTTGTGTTAAAAGAAAAACAATTTTCAAAATTATAATTTTGAAAAAAAGTAACATTCATTTGCCAATGTAGAACGCTGAAATAATTATTGCTTCGGTTACTGGAGCAGCTGGCACTAGGGCRCCACACTAAAAAAGGGGATCAGTGGGGCAATAGTTCAGAAAGATCAATAAATTATCTTAAAAACACAGATTTTGGAAAGGTTTAGAAAGAACACASCAGGATGAGTTGGCAACAGACTCTCAAAAGTTCTGGGGGTGCTGCAAAGAGGAACCTCAGTGATGACCCTTCACGGGCAGGACAAACCAAACCAGGGCCACTTGCAAGGAAAAGGATGAAAATTAAATTGTGGGCATTAAAAACGTTCAATATTTCAGTGTTCCCTGCTCAGAATCGGTCCAAGGAGCTTTTTTAGAGATGAAAACACACAGAGAGGGGAGTTCTTGCTCCGCTCCAGCCTGGAGGGGACAGGGGAGAAGCAGCAAACATTTTCTGAAAGTCCCACCCACCCTCCACTTTCCTGCAGACACGGAGTGAGAATTCCAGCAGRATTCCTGTGATTTCATTCCTTAACTCAAACCTTTCTGCCACAAAYGCAGCTCACTGCCCTGGATTTATTTTTCTGTTCTACAATGCCCCATTGATTCTTCCTGGACAACAGCAATCCGATGTCACAGACAAAGGGAAATGAATGAAATCTGACACATTTATTTAAGCCTGCAGCAGACTAAATTATAAATAAATCCTACTTTTTCTGCAGCACAAAGGTTGCAGACTGACTGTCCCTGTGGACTCTGCTCTCTTCTCACTACTTAACAGACTTTCCAACACTTTCTTTTGTCCTGATAGCAATCTCTCAGCAGGGCTTTTGGCAGACACACGTATTATGTGTCAAAACTGAAGTGGAAATAACTGATGGGAAGCACAAAAATCTGATGGGAATAGTTATAATAAGGAAATGAATAAACATCAAAACAGTAAAACATAACCAGAAAGAACAGAGCCAGAAAGCTTCTGAGCTGCTCCTTGTCTGAGATGATCTGTAAGGCCATTTTCAGAGTTAGGACTGCTTTGTATTAATACAGAGAGCATTAATAAATGCTGCATTTAGCTTTATATGTTAATTTAATTCATTTTCATTCTTATTTTACTGTTAGAAAACAAAGCCCTCATGAGAAGAGCTTTAAATGTGCTATAAAATGAATACAGTAGAATAATTTACACAACATTTTTATTTAGAAACCCACTAACCACAACTAGCTAAATTTAGGAGGAATTACTTTTGTACAGGACTCCTATGATCCATTACTTTCCATAACTTAAAAAACCCCAAATAATTTGGAAAGTGGAAAAGTAATCCATCTTTTTTACACTCAGTATTTAGGACCAAATGCAGGAGGCTCTGGAGGTGCAGTTTGATAAATATATTGGGCACCAGAGGTGGCTACAATGCCCTGGGACAAACACTGATGATTCTCTGAAAAGTGATGATTTCTGCCCCAAAAATTGTCTCCACCCTTCCAAATGCAGAATCTTCCTGTAGAGCACAGAATGAGCAGGAAGAGCCATTAAGGCTTCAGTGGAGGAGAGAATAATGAGGAGAGCACATAATTAATGTGTTTGGAGGATTATCTGGGACAATCAGGATGAGATGGAATTCACAAATAATTCAGAAATGTGTGGYTGATCAGGCTGGAGCTTCAGAATGATCACCTGGCAAAGATATTCATTCTCAGAACCTCAAAAGGATTGATGGATGCAGACTCCACAGGAGGAACAGGAGAAATCCCACCAACATCTCCAGCCATGGTGGTGCTGGGCTTTGAGAAAAATCTCGTTCAGGAATCCAGAATTAGCTGAAATTGTGTCCCATTCAGCCAGAAAATGAAGCAGTGTTTGGTGATCTTTTTGCACACAAACCCAATTTCTGTGCTGCTGGTTTGACTCCTTAATTCAGAGATGATTGGTTTTTGTTCAACCACATAGAAATGGTGCAGGTGAACTCAAACAAACAGCTAGTCCTGCATAGCATCCATTTGTGAAAAGCCTATTTTATTTTATTTTATTTTATTTCATTTCATTTTTATTTTATTTTATTTATTTTATTTTATTTACTCAGAAAAGAAGTGTAAATTGTATTTCACACCACCTCTTCATTAATCTGTCTGTCTGGAACCAAAGATTAGTTCCAAAATGGGAAATTTGTTTTGAACATGGTTCTGAACATTGATTTTTAAAGGCATCCCTTCAAATCATTGCTCCCCTTTGATGACCCCTTTGATTTTGCTGATCAGTGGACACTTGGTCAATCTCCAGGATAATGAATTCCYTACAAAGTAATACAAAAATCACATTCAGAGGTATTATTTCTTATAATAATTCACAGAGACTGGAAATAACTTTATTTTCTACACTTGCAAGTCAAACAGGCCTGTTAAAAGCAATTACAAACTCAACATGCGGGTTCTTTTGCATTTACTGACATGTGCTGATGCTGGAAATGTGTAAGCTTCCCATTTCTTTCCAATTCATACAAAAAATTATATTTTTTAGCACTGCTCACAACTCTGCATTTTCTTATCACCATTTTATGTTCATTTATCATCAGAACAGAGGACAGGACAAGGCAATCTTACATTGGGGATTGACTCTCACAAACCAGCTACACCAAAAACACTCTCATAAAACAGTTTGTGCTAAATTAAATATCTCTAGATTCAATAATTGTCAACGACAATACATTAAATAAAATTGGAATAGTGGTGAATTTTCAGCTCCACTGAAGTCACAGGCAAAATTTACAGAACTTCATCCTCAGCCTCTGTCCCCCTTCTAAAAACAGGGAYAGAGGTATCAGTCCTGAAAAATACTGCACCAGTTTCCTTCTAAAAACACTACAGTGAGTCAGATCTCAGCAAACCACACCAGATGAACTCGGTTTCTAAGTTAATCTCAGTGCTGCCTGTTTTTGCTTTTTAATATAAATACATATTTGAGTTGAGCAGGAGCCAGGAGCCCAGCCTGCCATGGGGTCAGAAAGTGAAAGCACCATTTCAGACTCACAGGAAATGGTCATTTACCTCGAGTGGACAGCTTCAAGCTGTGCTCAGCTTTCAATTCATACTGATCTCACTTTCCTTTAACTGCAGTCCTTAAAAGCTCCCCCAGAGAAACAGAGCATCAGATACAAGTCTGACCCAAGGCATATCARTAACAAATACGGGCACCAAGAGATGGAGCTCTCCAGGAACTCTCAGTGGGGACATAAAATCTGCTCCCTGGAAATTTAACAGAAGCCCCAGCTTCTCCAGGAGCTCAGCGTGGCCACCATTAAATGGTTTTGATAAAGATTTTGCAATTTATCGTGAAATTCATATCATACAAAAATGTTTTCTCATTTATTTTGGTTGCCAGCCATATGGGCACCACCACTTTCCTGCACCTTGTGTAGGAAGAAAATGTTACACAATTTGACAAGTCAGAGGGGTGAAARTATTTTCTCCACAGAAAGGAAATCTTCACAATAATCTCCACGRGGATTATTCAGTGGTTCTCCCAGGGCAGGAGGCTGAGGTAAGGCATGGACAAATGRGAAGGTACAGTGCAAAGAAACTTCTCAGTACCAGGCAACAGAAAAACACACACCAGCTKGGAGGCTGGCAGGAATGGCCATTTCTGTTGTAGATTGGGAGTAGATCAATGCCATGCAGCCCAATTAATAAAACATAAAATTACTTTTTAAAGTTGCTATCGAAGCTGTGCTCTCTGTCAATAAGATTGCAATATTACACTAATTTCATATCAGATATGAAAAAACGAAATTAAATCTGCATTGCACTTGATTCCCCAAGTTCTTATGTCTGCTCCACATAAAAATTAATGATTAATAATATTGGCCAAGTGTTTAAAATTAAGTCAATGAATCTATGAATGACAGGTGATGTAACCCTCAGAGGGTAAAACTGAATTTGTTTCCTTTCTGGGGGAAAACCACCCATATATCCTTGAATAAGAATCTTTGTTCAAAGGCTAACAGGAAACTCCAAGTTGATTCAAGGTAAATACCAGCCCCTGTTATCCAAGAAGATAAGAAACACAAATGCATTGGTAATGTTACAGCGTTGTAATACATTACTGAATTATACAACTGTGTTATTTCCCCAAATTCCTACAACTTGTATGACTTGATAGGGACACAGACAACGTTCATAGATGAGATAATAAAGTGCTTTCATAAAGGATCACAACTTCCTGTGTTTCCAACAGAAGTATTTACTAAAAAGTTATTAAAGATGTTAACCCGTGAGCTGCTGCACCAGAAACAAAACAGTCAGTAAAAAAGCAGGAATATGGTATTTAAGTCTTCCTGCATAATTCTGCAGGAAAAAAAAAAAAAGCACCTGCAACAAAACCCAGCAGTGGTACCTCCTGTTGTTTTTTTGTTAGCATAGTTCTGCAATGTGCAGAGAGCTCCAGGATAAACCTCTATTTGGAGCTCTATTCCACATTAGCAATGTGCATGGAAATACCCACTCCTGCCAGACAAAGGATAAGGCTTATASCAAAAACCACCGTGCCACTTGGCTGCAAATCTTTGGTATATTTATAGTGCAACTGTTCTGCTTCTTCTCTGAAGGGCAAAGTTTTCCAGAGCACTGCATCCCCTGCCACTGAGAACCTACCAGGAACTCCTAMACTCACTAGGACCTCTGACACTGACTTACTGCTTTAAACAAACCAAGAATGTGCAGTGAAAAGAATTTCTTCCTGTTTTTTAAACATACTGCTGAAATAAAATGGTATAATGCCATAAAGTGATAGCACGTTTCAGTCCTCTTGCAAGATTTTAGGAGCGTACAAATGCGAGCACGAATTTCACGGCGATTTTTGATGACAGATCTCCAAGGTGCTATTTGAAAACAGCTGTGATTTGATGATTGTTAATCTAGATTTAGTCAACCTTTGTCTCTACTAGAAAAAAAAAAAAGACACCTGTTTTTCATTTTGCTTCATACYTAGAATTATTCATAATGCATAGAAAGGCTAGAACTACTTAATTAAAATATACTGCAAGCGTGTTTTTCTACACTTCTATTGCTAAAGCCTTGCTGTACTGTAAGATTTACTGGAGTTGGCCTTTACATACAGTACCATGTGCTGACATTAGCCTGGATAAATACCTGTGTTTCAGCCTGTTTCAGCACACAGCTATGGTACAGAGCATCCCGTGGCAGTGCAGTCAAAGGCAGCGCCATTGAAATGCCAATTTTGTGGGTTTTCAGCTCCTAAACAGCAGCATTCTTTCTGAGCAGGTCTGTCCCACCAGGCTGGCATATTGCTGAACGTTGGCTTCGTCACTGGGCCCCTTCCTCCTCTTCTTGTAGACGCTGTAAGGCATCACGGTTCTCTTGTGGAGCACTCTCACCCTGCCCAGCTCCTTCAGGCGCCCTTCATCCACTGCACAGGCAATCAGAAAACACACAAATCAGTTATTTATACTGTCCACATCACCTTCATGTATACCACCAGCTTCAATAATCATAATGGAAACTGCATGAAGTGAGGGAAGTCATCTGCAGATGAAAGCTGAGCTGCAAAGTGTTCTTGAATCGTGGAAACAAAACCCAGCCTGCAAAGGAACTGTGTGTGAAAAGATAAATGGTGCATCACGCATTTCTAATGGTGATGGATGGCATTTCTGAAAACACCTCTACTGCTGGATTTAAAAATTCACATTCATTTAATGCCCCTGGAGCCAGAAGTCAAACTCTGTCTGGGAAAGGCTCTAAAACAGAACTGACCAGGAGAGATTTGTCTTTACTGCACCCCTTCCAAAACCCACCAGCACCAGCTGGGACAGGTGTATTAAAACCAGCAGGAAGCCCCCAGGCTGTTTCCTTAGGTGAACATCAGGCAATAAAACACTTTCCCAGGTGAAACTCCCCGGCCCTCCAGCCCCCATCTGTTTTCCCCTCACTTATAAAGGTTTCTGGGTGCCTTTCTACATGTTCTTACTTCAAGTCTGATCCCTGAGCTCTGTACATCAACAGGTTGAGCAGTGAAAGCACTCCCTGRGTGGGAACAACCAATTCCTCTTCAAAGATCCACCACAGTTAAACCTTATTACCTCCATATACAGACCCCTTGTGACTTAATTTATCCAGAATCAAACACATAAGAGTGTTGTTGAACAAGTTAAAATTTCCTTATTTTTATGAATCCCATTGAAGCTCCTGCTGCTGAATAATAATGTTATATAGCTGCTGTGTGGCAGAAAAATTTGCACTACAGTGTTAGAAAACTCTTTAAAGAAACTCAGAGAACGTGCAACACATCTGAGGCCACTGCAGGATAAATAAGTAAAATTATTACAAAACAGTGGGGAAAGAAATCTTGGACTTTTCTGAACTTTAGGTTCAAAAAGTCACCAAGAAGAGTCAACACAGACTGAAGCATGAGTTTGAGAACAGAACCATATAAATGGCAGCAATAATAGAGATGCTCACTGGAATATCAGTATTTTGGGACATAAACTATGAAAATAGTTTTCTTTTGGACATTCTTTCTGCTTTTAATTTACGCTTCTTCATGTTTTAAGACAAAGGAGGCCRTGAAAAGCTTTTCTGTGCAAGACCTTCTCAAGAACCTGCCCCTGTTCATCCAAAGAAATGGTTTATAAACCTTTTTTTTCTGCTGATTGCCTGAATTTATTATGTGAAACTTAATGAAGGTTGCCTTACCAAGTTTAGAATGACTTYATTACTTTTATCTGTGTTTTGATTCCTGACATGAAAGCCCACTGTGTTTCTTAMRAYTTAACTAGGAAAACATGGTTTGAAGGAAGAAAATCTGAGCAGTGCTYGCTGAGATTGTGCTCTCCACTAATTATTGTTGGCAATTGCTTTAGATAAACACCCAGTCAAAAACACTTTATGGCTTTCTCTCCCTCTTTTGAAATCCATCAGGTTTTTGATGTGTGGCCAACACCTCCCTGATATCCCAATAGGTTGGTTTTACCACCARCCCTTCTGCCTCTTCTGTTACATCCTCCTCCTTCCTGAGCTCACCRAGGAAAAATCTGCAAGTTTAGCCACTGGAGGTGACACAAGTGTMAAGTTATTTTAACTTCTGAAATTGGAAAGTTTCTATTTACTGCACCTCTAGGCTGACTCTCAGTCTGCACTCTGAGATGGATTTTGGCCAAGCTGAGCCCTCACAGCCCTTCAGAGCTGTTCACTGCTCACTGTGTGACACTCACTGAATTCAAATGCTCCCAAAGGCTGATGCTCTGGCTCAGTTCATCCTCTTCTTGCACTGCTCCTGGCCTCAGGTTTGATTTCCTGGAGTGACAAAAGCTACTGAACCTTTGGTTTCACTGCAGCCTTTCTGGCTCAGCTGACCTCTGCTCTTGCKGCTCAGCACTTACTCCAATTTTACTCGTTGCCTCCTTGCAATTAAAAACAACATTCCAAATTTCTACACTGATTACCTGTTCTTCTACTGACTCCCCTTCAAATAAAAGCTTTAATAATAAAAATAAACTTCTGTAAAAGTACTTAAATATGTGTAATTTAAGGTCCATCTGAAAAAGAAACCTTTTACTGAGATGTTAAGTAAAATAATCTCAGGTACATAGTTAAGCTTTCAGAGAAGGCAAATAGGAACTCGTGTCACCATCATAACAAATCTGTGAGTCCAAAACTCAGCCACCTGTCATTTGCTGCTGGTCTGGAGGCAAGATCATAGGAATTCAGGAAACTATTTCCTTTAAAGAAAATTTTAAAATAAGCAGAATAAATTTAAGATAATTTAAWGGAAAATAAAAGCAGCTTGGGCTCTGGCACACTTTAACAAAGAAATCACTTTCCCARTAAGAAAACTTAAATATCTGCTCCTGTTGAGTGGCACATGGTAAAATTTTTCTATTCCAGATGATGCCAACTGAATTTTAACAGGCCTTCCCTGAGTGGCTGATGCTGGGATACAGCATCAATCACAATCCAAAACGAGACCAAATGCTTTATTAAATAAAGTGCCTTGCTGAAAATAAGAAAAAGCCATCCTGTTACTTCCAAGCTTTAGTAAAGAAAYTTTATTTAGTGACCTCTATTCCTGGAAAGGCCCTGACTGATCAGATAGTGCAACAGTATGTTAGGGCAACTTCAGTCATTGCTCTAATTACTGAATGCAGTATTTTCACCACTAAAAAGTTTYTAAAAGGGCTTATTTTTTCCTCCTCACACTTTCTCATTTTTCACCTCCTGAGCTGTTGATTTATTGTAGTCTGCAGAAAAGACACTGTCATTTGACATAAAAAAACAAACAAGGTTCCATCCCTTAATTCAGTTACATCTATCAACATAGCCTGGATGGTAGATAMACAAAATACAGAGCCATTAATTATGGAGACTGAAAGTACCTGYAATTTTAGGAAACTGGGCAACTGCAGCTGCCAACTGAAAACAGAAATATTATTGTGGAAGTCTGAGAGCTAAAAATACAGTTGAATTCTTGTTGAATAAATTAGCTGTCACTTCTTTCTTTTCTCCCCTATACTCCTACAGCAGCAAATTATTTATGTTGCAGTTGTCTACTGAAATTTGAATACAGGAGAGATTTCACATCTAATTCARCCTTGCCACTGTGACCCCATAAAGACTGCACAGAGGTGTTAAAATGTTCTGTTCCCAGCCCCACAGCACTGTAAAATGGCATTCACACATGGAGGATTTCCTTTCCCAAACCCAAAGCATATCAGATATGTTGCTAAGTACCAGAAGAAAACAAAGTGAAGAGTGACCCAAAATGTCTCCATGATGTCTTGGCAGGCTCTGGGCTGAGTTCCTGACCCAGCTCACCTTCMCCAAAAGTGGCCAAGCCTGCACTCWCCCCAAAAAAGGCTTTCAAACTSCAGGGATRAGGARGAWCRTGAGRAGCAGGAARCSMAACACACTCCTGGATAATCCAGCTCTTATTTCTTTGCACAACCCAAATCAATTCATCCCTAAAACAAACTGCCTCCCAAAACCAAAACACCATTTTCAAATGCTGATATGCATTCCTGCTGGAACACCAACATGAAATAAGGASGAGAGATTTCACCTTTTTTATTCACAGCCATAGCTGGGCAGCAGTGTGCTTTTTTTGAAAAATCCAGAATTTCATGGTCRGGATTTTTTTCTTACAGCTCAGGGGTGGATTAGCATTTTTCTGACGTTATTTTGGGAAGGCCACATCCAAATATTTTTATTCTTCACGTGCATTAACCTTTATTATTACTGCCTAATWTAAGCTGAAGTGAAAAGCAGCTCCATCTGGTCAGAAAGCTGGGTAAGCATGTGCAAAGCTGGACAAGTGAGACTTGGAGAGGGGAGCGGGAGCTCTGCAAGACCCTGGGAGCCAAAACCAYGCTGAAAAAAGGGTGATGGCTCACAGGTTTCTGCAGCAAACYCTTACTAAAGCAGCTTTTTGGTGGTGGCTGAGTTGGGCCAAGCTGGTTTTGATCAACARTGATGTGGAAGGGCAGCCTGAGCTGCAGAATCCTGCACTGCCCCCCTTTAGAGGCTCCTCCCTTACAAAAATGGCATTTTTTGTCAAGGATATAATCTACAGATTAAAAATGCAAGGTAACTTTTYTTTTTTAARTGCTTTTTTTCATTTACTGGAAAACAAGTGAAGAAATAATTAAAAATAAGTGATAAATTTATTGGCTTTCTTGGTTTTCTAAACAGGAGAAAAGACAACTGCCAACTTCCAAAACAGCCCACATTAATCACAGGAAAATAGTTCCTACATTTCTGTACAGAATGGATTCAGAATTARTAAGAAGCCTAACTGAGGATTGGTATTTCTAATTCAAAAAAAGGAATGGTACTCCTGCTAAGCTCTGAAATGATACTGATTCTGATCATAAATTTCAGTTTCCTTAAATGCTCCTTCAGTTCCCTGGAATAATGAAAGTATTTGGCTATCATCACTTTGTAACTGCATCCATACTCTGTAAGAACTCGGGTATTTTTTTCCCTATAGCAGGATGAAAACAGTGAAAGAAAGTAAGGAAAAGGCWAAGAASCATCYCTAATTCAAAAATCAAAATATTTMATATTGRGCCATYACCTGAAACCTGGGATTCACTTTGRAAACAGACATTGAAGGAAACYCCCATTATAAATTTGCTTAAAWATAGMGTCTCAAAAAAATTATTTTTACTTCTAAGCATTAAATCCATTGAACAGAAAGTATGAAGACAAACAGTTGACAGCTGCTGCATTTCCAGCCCTTGGATATGATGGGTTTTTTGTTTTAAGTTGCTTGTGGTTTTTAATTTTCAATTTTGAAGCACTTAGGATTTGCAGAGGTTTTAAAGGATGGACAGAATGTTTCCATTTTTACAATAAAGAAAAAATAAGTTAAAAATTTGATTTACAGGGAGATTAAAAGTTTCATGATACCCAGGCTTTCAAACTAGGTGCACAAATGATAAAAAGAASCACCATCCCTTGCTGGTTACCCTATGGTGATGTTAATTTATTTGAGAAACACTGCAGCCTTGTTGAATTTTTTTGTTAAAGAAAAGCTACATCTGGTTTACATGACCTTGTCACAGTTAATGATCAATGATTTTAAAACAAAGAAACTGCAAAAGGAAGAAACACATTAACTTTTCAAATTTTGTGACTGAAACATAGGAGATATTAATTACTGGAAATCGAAAATCATTCCACTGCAGCCAGAAGCCAAATCTATCCGACCTTTGAATTTAAGCTCATTTCTTACTCAATATAAAGCATAATCTTTTTTATTCAAAGTATAGGCTGTCTTCCTCAAAATCACAAGGGACAATCAGAAATAGGCATTAATAGTCATATTTATATGAAACAGTGAGTTGAAATGAGGTTTTTSTCATCCTGCTTCTTTCAAACTGGACTCATACATTAAGGAATATTAAAGACCCGTATGCCTTGGGGCATAAAAATACTAACTCAAACCAAAATAAGAGTACAGTTAAAATGAAGCATAAACAACAACACACAAAAATTCAATGAAAAGAATTCTTAATTAAAACCAGACAGCACAAGTCACAAAGGAAGTACAGTAAAATGCTCAGGATATTCTCAATCAGCCAAATCTTTGCAGTTACTCTAACAAAAGGRAAAAGGAACTTTTGAAACCGCTGTTCAGAAAGAATACGGAAAACGACATTATCGATGATCCCAAAACAGAGGAATTACAGTTCTACAGGTACAGGGATCCTTAAAAAGGGCAAAGACAGGAAGTTGCAACGAGGGGAAATCCTGCAGGCATCTTCCAACCCAAACTTTTGGGCTTTGTGCCTGGRCTGCTCCAACTGGGTGATGGTTTGCAGCTCAGCGCCGAGGGGAGCGCGCTCGCCCCGCTGTGCCACGGGAACAATAACTCATTGTGTTGTGTTGGGATCCCCTTATTCCTGTAGTAAACACGAGCAGGGGCCACTGTGAAACATTTCCTGTCCATGCAGCAGCTCCCAGCAGCTCRGGGCTCACTGYAAYTCACAGCTCCTGCCTTACCTGGAAACAATCCCTGCCCGGCACTAAAACCCAATGGAAAGTGATGCACATCAAACAATCTGTGTGAAATTCCCAGGTTATTTGAGGAGCTCTGACATAATATAATTATTCTAATCTAAACCCCAACACATTATCCTGAAAAAAGGTGACTGGAAAACAGCTACTCCAGGGCAAGATTTAAATCATAGAATGTCAGAATCATTCAGGTTGGAAGAGCCTTCTRAGACCATCRAGTYCATCCATTAACCCAGCACTGCCAAACCCACTAATCCATGTCCCCAAATGCCACATCAACACAGCTTTTAAACCCCTCCAGGGATGGAGGGCACCACCCTGGAGAGCTGTTGCCAGTCCATGGGGTTCCTTCCAACCCAAWCCTTTCCATGATTTCCATTCTTCTATGAAAAACCAATACAAAAGACAAAAGTTGAAAGTTGTTTTAAGGAGTTTCAGCTCTTAAAAAAAAGTGGGAGGGAAACATAGAAAAAATCTGAAGGAAGAAAAGAGTTAAATACTATTTAGTAAAATATTTGAGCTGCCTAGAAGTGAACGTGGCAGAAAGCAGCAAGAGGATCTTTCAAAAAGAAGGGCAAAGTCCTCRTTAAGGCTGATGTGTGAGGAGGAAAAAAAACAGAAACCAGAGTCAAGCTGAGAATTACAAATGCAAACACTTCCATGAAATAGGAAAAACTGAAGCAATTGGCAGTAGCTTATCAGCTAAATAAATCAGATTACAGCAATCAATTTGCTGGCTAAATTAATTAAAACATGGAATCAATTACGTTCCACRTGAGAAGCTGGGATGATGTCACAGAGCGGGGAGGGAACGAGGATCATTCCAGAAGGTCTGACCCTGGCCCAGGTTTCCCTGGAGGATGCTGGAGTGTGGCTGGGGCTCAGCACATGCCTGTGGTGTCCCTTCCATGGCTGAGCCTGGGCCTAATTACAGCTGTTAACTTTTATCACATTTGGAAACCAGTCCCACATGCTCATTGTCCTCAGCACGAAATAAATCTGCATCGTCTCTCTGCTTATCCCACATTACTGAACTTTTAATTTCTGCTCTTGTGCTCCTAACACCTCCTGCGTATGGAAAATGATTCCTACAGGATTTGGCAGCCCTTGCCCTTCCCCACATTCCCCYGAATCTTCACCAAATAGAAAAATAAAAGCAGAATTATTCCACTAGGAAATCAAATATCACAACACTCAAAAGGTGAAAGAGTATCTTGAGCATAAACCTGTTTAAGATTCATCTTCACAGTGCAAAGAGAAGTGAAGTATGCTGGGACATCTTTATTTTTCAAGGAATGTTCTCAAAAAAGAAAAAAAGGAATTTCAAAACACATGCATTTATTTCACAATCTCTATGATGGTCACTTTGGATTAATACACATTTTTAAGTATTTTGCAGTCCAAGCCAAAGGTTTCATGCGCCACACCAGAAGTCAGACAATTGTGCTGCTCCAGGGGACTGGTTTAGTCTGCTATATGTATGTTAATAGCAGATACATTCAGAATATCAATAAATACAAACTTTTAAATCACAAATATTTATTAAAGTTTGCATTTTCTAACYCACACACCAATTTATGCCCTGACAGTTGTTTAGGACCCACAAATTAAGGGAATAACATTGGCTTTTTTTACAGAAGCACTGCAYATGAGGCTAAAACCCCATGCAAGTCATTTCAATTTAATCTAAATATACTAAAAAGTGAGGGAAAAATGTGCCTGGCTACACCTTATTGGCACTATCTTCATTGTTTAAACATCTTGTACATTCAAGGATCACACTGGATTTGGAAAATTCTGATTGCTCTAAGTGTTCATAAAYTTAATTAGAAACAGAGGAACTTGTAAGATGTGTCTGTTCTAGAGAAGCTGCTAGAAGGAACTGCTATGTCTGTCTTTTTCTTGCTTACAGAATTCAAATTTATTACCTATAGCTCTGATAATAGTGGAAAGTTACATTTTTAGAAGAATTTAGTTTGTGATCTATCAGTTTATTCAAACTTTTTTCCCAGCTCTCTGAAGTAGACAACTCTATCTTCAAAACAAAAATTACAAGCAGTTGTTTTAGAGCAAAGCAGCAATTTCTTCTAAATCAGATGATTGCACAGCTCCAAACAATTGGTTTAATGTTTTCCATCTGCCACGGTTTTGTGACCACATTTTCATCTTCTCAAGGAGTTCAGCGCATTTCTCCTTGTAAACATTAATCTGCATCACACCACCCTTATAAACATTAACATAGCCTGGCCTTTGCATTAATCCCTCTGCCTACATCCAAATCCCTCTGCCTACATCCATCCTACACGGATGCAGCCCTTCACCAGGGATCTGAACTCTGAGACGTGACCAAATGGCAACCACAGTTCACTTGCAGGACACAAATATGTGATCGTGGCTTTTCTSTTAAAAGGAGGAGGAACAAAACCACTATCACACTAAGATACTATAATTTTAAAATATACTGTAAAATTAAACAGCCTCTGTACTGGATGGGGAAAAAAAAGTCAACAAAATACTTGTGTTCACATCCACAATAAATGTAAAATRTGTTTGAAATATTATTTAATAACAGAGTGCACTAAATTGTACATAAAATGTTTTAAAAACACAACACTAGAAATTATAGTTATTGAAACAGTTGTGACAAATTATTTTTCTAGTGAAAGCATTATGCACAAAAACACGCATTAAAAATAAACACAAGTTTTGTGTAACTGCACAAGCCTGTAGAGTTCTGTTTTTATTTAAGTTTTATTTACTGGAACTAACAACACTCAGTTTCTTGCAAGAAATGTTAAGATTCATAATGCAATCACTCTTAAGAGGATTYTGAAGTTTTTAAATACTGGGATTGTTGTTTGCCTTTTACTATAGCTTACYGTGAGCAACAGAACAGATAAAAATACATAGAAAATGTATTTCTAAAGAAACAGTCTTTTCAACTTATATTCCTTATATTAAGTTTTTTAAAATCTGGTAAAAACTTGTAATAAATGTTACAAGATTACCACAGAGAAAGACTGGAAATCTTAAGTCGTTTTCTTTAGTTTAGTAACTCAAAAACTAGTGATCTGCCATGAACTCATAACATGAGTACAACATGGAATGGGTTTTTTTACAGTGATTCTTGTGAGCATGAAGTGAGAATTTTCTGACTTTCCATAGCTTTGTGAAGCYTCCCAGGACTTTCTCCTGAGAACAGGAGCTCAGGCACTGATTTTAGTGTTACTTTGGGTTTAGGTTTTGTTTTATTCCAAAGGTTAAGCTTCGCATGAACACGAGGCAATTTTAAAGGCTTTTTGGATTCCAACATCTGTCCTTTGTRCAGCCACAGCCGTGCCCAGCTCCTGGATGATCACTGGAAAGCACAGAGCAGACAAATCATCTCTGGATTCTGGTGCCTTTGGCTCAGACCAGCGGGGAACAGACTAAAGCCTGAGCTTTTCTAAGGACTTCTGCTCTGCTGGGAGAAGAAAGGAGGTCTTTACTGCTGCRTGGAGGTGGAGAATGCAAAGTCTGATGTGCAGCAAGAGCAAGGAATTGAAGGTGGTTGTTTAATCATTTGGCTTTGTAACCTCTTCAGATGGTGTATCCAATAACAGCCTCCCTTTTTCACCTCTACAAACACTTATCCAGATGCTCAAGTCTGAATTCAGCCATCACTTATTTCTACAGTTTGCTCAGAGAAGTCCTACTTCTCATTGTTCTGCCTATATGAACCACTGCAAAATTCTTTTCCCTGTCTTCTACCCATGTCTCTGCCAGCTACCTACATCCTGATCATATCAGAGAATCTCACTTCTAAAGCTTCCCAGTTTGCCTCAATCTCTCTCCATTCCTAGCACCTGCAGGCAGCAATGTAAGTGCYACCCCTGACTACAGGATCGTGTCCCAGACAAGGTGATCTGCTTTGAATGGAACTGCTTTGTGTGTCTCCATATTCTTAATTTCACTTACACCTCTCTTGCTGCACAAGATTTCTCCATGARCTCTGAAAGACAACTAAGACATTTTCTTAGATCCCTCTTTGAAACTCTCCTTCACCGTGATGTTTACAAAAAGGTCAGTTTAGTCTAATACTATTTAGTCTATTAATAGACTGTGATTTAGTCTACTACCAGAACTGAACAGGAAACCAGAARTGCCTCTCTTTCTTTATCCCATCCYTGTGCAGCCATCGTGGTGTGTGTTAACCATACCCTCTGGAGCAAAGAGTCTCTACAAACACACAAAGCAAAGGCAGAGGAGCCTGGGTTTTGCCTTTGTTATGTGCAATTTTTCAACGCTGAAGAAAATACTTTCATTTTAATTAATGTATTCCATTCGATGCCATTTTGATTTCACTCTGTTATTAGATCTGCAGGAAGCTGAACAGATGTGTATTAGCTTAGCCAATTTATCAACTTCAGCAAACGAAATGGTTAGGACAGAAAAAGCAYTGAAGTCCTTTTGAAGTGCAGCTCTCAAAGGCTCTGCTCACACAGCTTCAGCAGACACAGAAAGGTGGGAAGCAGCTTCCATCCCTGRGATTGCTGTGGGCCATGCCTAGAAATTGGGACAAAGCTTTTTCACTTGGGTGACAGCCCCCTGTTCACCCTGGCTGGCACCATGCACACCCCACGTTATCTATAAAAGCTTTGAAGCCACCACTCTTAGGTTGGAATTGTATCTGCCCTCATATGAAGTTGCTTTTCAAGGGTCTTGACAGTCCAGCACTGATGTGAAGAAAGATTTGAAATTTCCCAGTAATTTAATCACTAAAAGTAGACTTTGATAAAAAGTTTACTTCATGAAGACATTTCTCACAGACTTCTCMGGGGAGCAACAAACTGAAAATCTCAACAGAGATTAGAGAGAAGACATRTCACTGATTTAGCCTAGAAAATGGAAAGTAGAAGGACAAAAATATTTTCAGRATACCCAATATAATGATTTCTAACTCTTTCCATACTGTTTCATGGGTAAAGCTGTCAGTGAAAGCACCAACAAAGTAAAACCCTGCAGAGCA
Organism: Malurus melanocephalus; assembly: GCF_030028575.1. Classification (NCBI taxonomy): domain Eukaryota; kingdom Metazoa; phylum Chordata; class Aves; order Passeriformes; family Maluridae; genus Malurus; species Malurus melanocephalus. The sequence continues at coordinate 348,407 of NW_026623726.1, read as the reverse complement.
GCTCTGGGAGAGGGAAGTAAAGGAATGCCCAGGAACATTTCAGCAAATGCTCTCATGTGACTGACTTCTGCTCATCAGTTTGATGTGTTAGCCAAGTCACTGCCTGCAGAGCAACCTTTTAATTAACTTCTTCTTTCTTTAGCATATCTCCATCTGTACTTAAAGCTAATGGCCTGTTAAATGAAGTTCAGCACCATCTCCCTTTCCAGAATGCATCAGGATCCAAACCCTCTATTAGTGCATCACTCACCAACTACTTACTTAGTTCTAAATAAATCCTTGGCCACTGGTTGCAAATATCAGAATCTGCACAAATCTCTCTCATTTAAAAGATGATGCCAGGTCTTCAAAATTTTTCGAAGTGAACAGACAAAATCAAGAACCTGTTCCAAGGCACGAGTTATATAAATTAGTATTTTCTTATGCTTAAAAAAGGGCACTTTTTATGAGTACCTTTTTCCTTTTTTTCCCAGAGAAGTGAAAATAAACCTGATTTAGGAAGGAGCTCTGCAGTGTAACGTGTATGAACACTCAAAAATCCTTCTTGTATTACAGCTCTGAGCATGTAACACACTCTCCTAAACCTGCAAYTGCTAAATTCATTAGGTAAATTTTTAGACTTTATTTAAAAGAAGGGAAAACACATTAAAAAATTCAGGAAAATGACTGAATTATGATTGAATTATGAATTATGTCTCATACTAATCATGAACAAAGTAGTATGAGGCAGTATTTCAGAGATTTTCTGACATTACAGACACTATTAGAAGATGACCATTGCCAGTGGCTGTTTCCTTGGCCCAGGCAGCAGTGAAATTCTCACCATTTCTCCCAGTTGTTCACTGGATTTGGTTATTGCCCCTGGTTTCTGTGTCAGAAATCCCACTTCTGTGGGATTTAACCAACATAATTACGGACAGTGCKACAGAGAGCTGATTCAGGAGGAACACAGCACACCAACATTTGTACTGCTCTTCTTAAAATTCACTGTAATTTCATTAACTCCTATTAGTGACTGTTGGAGAGGGCAAAGAATGAGGAAGGGAACTGATTTCCCTGGTGAGAAATGGCTTCCTTCGAGCAGCAGCTCAACCCCCCAGTGCCTACGAGCTCCCAGCAGGCTCAGAGCATCTCAACTGTGCAGCTCTGTTTTAATTTCCTCAAACCACAGGACACAAGTCACAGCTCCAGCAGATATTCCTTGCTGATACTGGTGCACAGCTTTGTGTCCTGTGGTTTCCAAATGCCTGCTATGCCACAGGGATCTCACACCAGCCACAAGATGCTGCCCCTCAGTTTCTGTGGGGTTAACACCTTCACAGGCACCAGTTTTGCACTCTTTCCTTTCTAAATAACAAGGGTACCCTGAGCACYACTGATCTCCAAAATCATTCCCTTCTCCCTCCTACCTTTGCAATTTTTTTCCAGTTTCTCCTCACCAATCAAATGATGATGTATTTATTTGAACCTTGCTATTGTAGTTCTTATAATTCTTCTTTTTTCTTCTCTAGTGTTCCCGCTGAGCAGCCAACAAGCAGGCACAGGATGAGGAAAAGCAAGGACCTCAAAAGCACTTCCACAACTTCAGTCTTGCTCAAGCAGTCTTTTCAAATTCCTTTGATTTACTGCCCTTCCAAGAGTTAGCTCCCTAGGGAATCCTACTAAACTATAGTAAAAAGGATCAAAATTTAAAAAAAGCAGAAAGTAAAAAGAGTAAAAAGAAAGAAGTAGCTGTTGAAGACTACTCAGACAGGTAAATCTGTATTTTGGTGGCTAGAAACAGTCCACAGTGTTACATGCTCCCAAGCTGAATAATACCACACATCTCTGAATAGTATCTCAGCCACACTCATTTGTTATTCACAGGATAAAGAAAACTTCAAGAAAAGGATATTCAACAAGCTGCAATTAATAACAAAAGTTAAATTATCCCTTTCCCAAGCACCACACCAAGCATCCTCTAACAWTCCTCCCTTGGGGCCTCCCATTGGCCCTCAGAGTCAGTAACTAAAGAAATACACGGGTTTTTTCCCATTTGGTTGCCTGGTTTTACAGTGTTCTGGTCAGCAACATTTTCAAACAGTCAGTGCTGGTAAATCACTAAGTACTCATTTTACACAATGTGTAAATCTACACCACATTTACTTCAAGATGTTTAAGGTGCATCTGCTGTTTATTKTGCTCTTCACATTCATGACTTAAATTGAATGTTTAAATGATTGTTAAACTAAACCTGCCACTTTGTCTCTTAACAAAAGCACTTGATGCCTTTAAGCTTCTCCAGTCCTTTCACTTTCCTGTACTGATTCCAATTTAATTCCTTTATTATTTAATTATCCGACTGGAATGTGAGAAACAATTTTTTGATTGGTTTTGTTCATGCYCAGAGTAGCAAATATAATTTGACAATAATCTGAAAGGCAGCAATATGTGTTAATTTTGAACTATGTACATTCTGTAAGACAGAATTTACTTAAAATGGAAAGATAAAAATCTCCATTTGCTAATGTTTGCTGCAGGAGCTGTGAATCTTTTCATCCTTTACAGGTAAGATTTCCACACTGCTTTAGCAGCAGATGTGAAAGCAGCAGTTACAAAAAGACAATTTTCAGACACCTCATTGGGTGTTTTTCCCTTACCTGCTTTTCCATCCTGGTTGAAGCGGGAGTATTTGGAGTGCTCGAGCAGGGGCAGGCATTGCTCAATGGGTGTCCACACGTAGGTCTCTGGACACAGCAGGTCAGAGGGCCTGTACTGACCCTGGGAAGGGGAAAAGATGGGRRRAAAAMAMRMAAAAAAGAGAGYAGTCACACCAGCTGCACAGAAACACTCTGGCTACAACTCCATTTCCCAAAGAGCGAGGAATATTTTAATCTAATCTACACCAAATGAGTGTTCAGTGAAATCYCAGGCTTCAGCCATTTCAGCACCATCTCAGGAGTACAAACTCAGCCTTGGCACGTGATGAAAATGTAAAATTAACATAACACACTTCCACGATCTCCAAGATGAACTAGAAAAAGTTTTGGCTTTCCTTACTGGAACTCTGTGTTTTAAGTTATCCTCTGGAGCTCTGCTGAGCTGGGGCCGACACTAAAAAACTCAGCACCTCCAAAAGCAGCTCATCTCAAGTGTTGGTAATTCTAACAAATAATGGAGAACAAAAAAAAAAAAATCTAATAAAAACCCCACTGAACAGTAAGCAGGACGCTGTTTTTATTACATTAGTGATGGAGCATTTCGCTCATTGCTRCTTAAATAGTAACACTTTAATTCATGGAGCTTTTCCTGGATTAGCTTACAGGTAATGATTAGTGAAATTCTACCATTTTTTTGTTGATTTATTAAGAAGATATTCTTTGCAGACATGCCCAGAAACTAAACAGCCTTAATTATTTTCCTTCCAGCTACACAGAAAATCACCACCTCAGCAATAATAACCTCCCCTAATCAGATCTTCATCTGATTTAAAATAAGATTATTTAGCAGCCTATAACTTAAAGTCAAAAATCTATCTTTGAGCCATTACTCATGCAATCCATACACTCTCAACATTCAGAGCCATATGGGGCCAATAGCAAATTAATTTTTAACCTGCAAATTCATTACACATCTCAGCTTGAGAAACAGCCATACAGTAAAGAGAATGAAAAATTTTAGGGATACAAATCAAAAATTAAGGGACTGGGAATTATCARAAGTCACACTGCAGTTGATGCCATTAAGAGTTCTTCACATCAATTACATTAAATGGATAATTAAGATTATCATCTTGAGATGAAGTTGATTTACTGCTCAGTATCTGCTCTGAAAAAAGGCAAAGAAGCTTTAGTTGAAGCTGAGCAATGTTTGGGAAGGTACAAAATTACAAAATCACTATGACTCAGTCTGCAGGTGAAGACATCCCTTTGGGGACACCCTTATGCAGCAACACCCAGTTCTGGAGAAACAGAACTCCCAGAAATTCCCAATTCTTTTTACTGTTCAGCTCTTCATGATATTTACAGAAAAATTAATTTTTTTATACATTTCCCATCAACTGTAAATTGTTGAGTAGGAAATACAAGAATTATCTCTGATAAAAAGTCATCAGTGCTCATGTAAAAAAGATAAAAATAACCAAGCTTCATGCTGAACCTTGTCAAATACCTGAGGTAATTTTCTAAAAAGGTCTGTATGACTGATTTTCTCATTTGAAAAACATCCAGGATTGACTTKTTACTACCATTGCTGATTTTGTTGCTTTTTTTAAAATTAAAGGCAAATTTTCATACTAAATTAAAACAATATTTCTCCAAATCCATTCAGAAACTTAAACCTCAAGGCCTTAGAAAATCCTCTATAGTTAGAGAATGGAAGTGACATTATTAAATAAACCACTTTGAAATGTTATGCTCTCTAAACAGAAAGAGTTGAAAGCTGTGTGAAGGTAGTGCTTAAAGAACACTTTTAATCATCAGTACTCAGATGAAACAATTTAAGGACTTGGAGAAAAAACACACCTTTTCAGTCATAATTCTAAAATATTAGAACATAATTACTTGTTGATTTAAAGACATTTTCTCAACTGGCCAAGAAGGCAGAAAGAGCCAAGGAACCATCTTTCAGAGCTGTTGCTTAAGCACAGGAAATACAAGGTGGCAAATTAATCTTTCCTTGTAGCACAGCCAGCCTAGGGACTCAGTTTCCCCAGAAGATCCTGCTCCCACATCTTGAAATTTATCACATTTGTGAATTCCACAAATAAAATTCCTATCACCACGCAGCCCTATTCTAAATTTCCCARTTACTTCTGTAACATTCCAGTCTGTCATAAAATGGGATGGATAAAATTAACAGCATTGCAGCATTGCTGGTTTGGGTATAATTAAAATAAACCTTCTTTAGCACGAAGCAGCACAGTAATGGGAAAAATTGATTTTCCAATCATTTAAGGCAGATTCAATATTTATCTCGGGCATTAAAATACCATAATTTGAGGAGGAAAGGAAAAAAATAGTTCTGAGGTGACTTCCTTTAGATGTTTTTTTTTACTCCAAAATTTAGAAACCTGTTAATAAACTTCCCTGAAGGCACAGGAGCTGTGGGGATGACACATCGCTGACCCAGGTCACTCKGTGGAATTAGAGGCAAAAATGAAAGAAGCCCTTGATACTCTTTGATATCCCCCCTTCCTGGAAGTGTTTGCAAACCCACTAGAAATAAGATCACTCTCCTGTAAAGGTGTTTTATTTACAGTGCTGGTCAAACCCACACCCTGACTCATTCCACAGAGGAAGTGGGAACACAGGATAGACCCAGGTGAGTTTCCCAAGGAACAGCATTTGCACTGTGTCTGTATTGCCAGAATTAAAAAGGGAACCCACAGGACTTCATTAATGAAAATYAAATATTTCTAAGGGTTTTGCCTCCCTCCCCTCACCCTTTCCATAAGCACTTACTCTCAATTTACTTACTTTCTTCAGAATATTTAAAACCTCAATATGAAAATCCACCTCCTACTTTTTTCCTCTCTCCCTTCATTCCTGGGCTGCAAAAACATCCAAATCTGAGAACTCACACAGATTCTGCCTCATGTATATGAGCATCTGYACTTCAAGAAAAATGTTCAAATTTCATTAGTCATTCTAAAATGATTACATCATCTAAAAAATTGCCTCTGAGCACACTATTTATATTCCTTCTCATTCTTAATATTGATTTGCAGTATACACCCAAAATAAATCCAAAATAGAAAGGGAACTGCTGCAGAGGGATTTCTCACAGTAGAACTCAATCAGATTTGCAAARCTCATTTTGAAAACCATTTCTCTTTGGCTTCAGATTAAATCAGTATTCATTTCAGAAGTGATTCTGTCTACRGTAAAAGTTCACAACTGAAAACATTTTGCTTTCTTTTACCTCATTATATAAAAGCTCTTGCACAGTAGAACTGTTTTAAGTTGCCCAGACCATCTAGGGAATATTTAACTACAGGACTTTCAACAAAAAGTATCATCTTACAAACCATCCCATAGCACTCGTCTCAGATTTCAGCTTCTCAAACCCRATACCACCTGCTGATGAAATGAACTCTGTCAATATAAAACAACTGCACATTTTTCTCTCTCTGCATCTATATTTTGCCAAGAAATATCCAAGACATAAAATGTGCTTCTTAAAAGATGTTTTTGGAAATAAAAAACAACCTGGTCAACTGGAAGGTGTCTTAGCCCATGGCAGGGGGTGGGACTGGGTCATTTCTAAATCCTTTCCAATCCAAATTGTTCTGTGATTTCTCCATCAGATTGAGGGGACCTAAATTCTTTACTGCACTACAAAGCAGGGCATTCTATACCTTCAACCATCCTGGTCAACCTGTTCTTTTCTCAGTTTTTCTATTTCTTCTCTGAAACAGGAGAAAGAGCCACAGGARGAAACCATTCAAACTGCATTGTCCACAGAACGTTAAGAGCCCAATGTATAATAAAGGTACAAATTAGATTAAAGATACAAATTAAAGATACAAAATATTAGATTAACATACAAAAAGATAAATATCTGACTAATCTATCAAATGGCTAGACTAAAAAGCAATACTGAAAATTAGCATGGCCAAGAAATTCCTGAGCATGTGGTTGCTTCTACCAAATCAACTCATTGCAACATTAATGTGACTCTTGTTTAATTTAAAAAATTAACAAGGTACATGTTTTAATTAAAAAAATGTAAAAGTGTTACATCACTAATGTTTGGGGCATTTTTCCTCCTATATAATCCAAAAGRGAGAACCTTCAAGGTGCTTTCCCTTATACAATTAGACATGCTGCATTTTAATTGGAAGCTTCTGGAAATAAATTTTATCGAGACTGCCAAGMCTAAATTAATACTTCACACCATGAAGGTTTTTGTTTTACAGTTTTCAAATTACAATGAGCCAGAACTTCTCTGAACTTTTGTTCCACAGGAARGGCAAAGGTTTTAATGAGACTTTAGTCTGGAGATTACTTTTTAAATATTTTGCAAAATCTGAGGGATTTGGTAAGTACTTGAGATGAAAAACACCAGCAGAGTTTGTTTTTGTAGTCTAAGTAAAACTAAAAATATAAAACTACCAAGAAAGACAATAGCCTCAAAAATGAAGGTCAAGCACCAGTAGCGCTGAAAAAACAAAACAGGAAGGTTAAACACACATTTAATTCTTTTGTCAGGTACAGTTTACATCTGTATTCTATTTTTTCACAATAAAGCCATTGATCTTTTATTAAAAGTGAATTAAGACAGCCTTCATCTCCAGYTCCAGCCAGCTGCTTAAAAAGAAGCAAAAACAAAGCAACCCCAAATTATCAACAGCGACCCATTGGGGCTGGGCAGCACTGCCTGTGCAAGAGCACAGCCAAACCATGGGGTTATGAAATTCAGCTTTTCCTCTGAAAGACAAGCCCCTGGCATCCCCAGCAGAGCACTGCTCCCTGATTTCATGACACCAACAGAAATGGAGTTTATGGATCCCCAGGAGAGCCCTTGGCCAGTAACTCGACCGGTTGTGTTTTCCCAGTCTGGACAAAGAGCTGCACATCCCAACCCCTCTGTGCCTCCAACCCCTCACGTGGCACCCAGCTGTGCACAGCCTAAAATATTGCAGAAAAACAACAAAAACCTTCCCCTGCCCCGAAACTACCTACACAAATTCACTCCCACCTCGCAGGCGCTGTTTTAAACATCTTTTTAAACAAACCAAAGCCCCGTGAGCAATAGCACAGAATGGAGCAGGCAGCTTTATTTATCCAGGAGAGATGGCTGGAGACTTCAGCTTTATCATCAAAAAGTACTGAGCTTACAAGAAAATAGATACCAAAGAGGAGTTACATCATTGGGTAACTCAATTAACAACCTGGATATCACCAGGCTGCCTGAAACTCCAGCACCACAATCAAACAAGCTGATTTTGTCCAAGCTGCAAACTTTGAAATAATTATGGACTCCACATTTTTAGGATCCCACAGCTGCATTCTTGAGGGCTTAGCCACCTTTCTGTTTCATTAAAGAATAATGTGGCGTAATCCTTAAAAGATGTTACAAATAATAACCAAAATTTATTTTGTAGCTCACAGAAGTTCAGAAAATTAAGTTCCAGTCCTTGCTCTTCAGAAAGCTGTGCTCATTCTCATTCATTACATGATCACAAGCACAAAACCTGGGTAAAAAGGGAATTTTACAGGCAGCCTGGGAGCTGTAAGGTGCTTCCCAAGGTACCTCAAACTTGGAAATTCAGAGCAAATACCCATCTTCTCCCATTTTCTTCRTTTTCCCATAAGTGAAATATAAATCTAATTTGATGTTGTATTTCCAAYCCATCATAGAATTGTTTGGGTTGGAAGAGACCTTTAAGGTCATCTASTTCCAAYAYTTATTTAGGTCAGTTAATTGATTATGACATTAGTCTCTTTTATTGTCTTTCTAAATGTTCCCCAATGATGTTTAAACTGAATGTCCAAAGCAAATTTGTACATAATTTGCCAACTTGCACCTCTTTTGGGTTTATTTCCCAAGTCCATGTAATGTATTAAGAGAAATAACTAATGATACCAAAGCAAAAATACTTCTGACATTTGTTTCTACATGTCAAACAAAACAATTTCCTACAYTTATTGACTGTATATTCATACTTAGCTGTATTTCACTAACTACTAAAAAAAATAGCATTTCAGAAGGTTTTCATCGTATACCTCAGGTAAATAAAACATTTCAGGTAAGTGTAAAACAGATTAAGCTAATGAGTAAAAGTCAAAAAGGAAGGCAGCCAAGTTTCACATTCAGTATCCTACAATTATCATGCAATTATTTGGCCATTAACCTCCTACAAGTTCTTAACCCACCACAAAWGTGGAATTAAATTAGGTTTATCTTAAATTTCACTGACATTTAAGGCAAATCTCAGCACTTTATTTGCCTAGGGTGCTCTGCAAAGAAGCACTTTTAAAGAAATACTCCCCCTTCCCCTATAAATATCTAAAGAAACTTTTACTGTTCTTTGTTTCCCCAACAAATGCTATTCCTAACAATCCCCAGGATTGTTTGGATTCTGCAATCTTTATAGCTTCGTGTACACTCCAAATAGCTGCTTTCCCCTTGTCTTCTCTCACAGAAATTATCTGAAATATTGAACTCTTTCTAGCTTGTTTCTGATACTGGGAAACAGCCAACAGGTGTCTCAAAAGGCTCATGGGCTGCGAGGAAAAAATTGCTTTCCACTGAGGACAACAGGGAGTATTTGGGACAGGTTTTTATCTTGCTTTTCTTTTCCCCTTTAGTCTCCAAGCCTGTGCAGCTCTTCTTCCTCCTTTTTAATGCCAATATTATCTTTCCCTCCACTCTGAACATGCCAAGGGAGGCTCTGGGTGTTTATGTTGAGCTCCGAGCCACGACCTGCTGCACATCAATATTCAAACACACCATCCACGGCATCCAAGAAGCCAACAAAGTGCTGCCTGAGATAAAGCACAGCCACGAGCACACTCCAACAGTCCTCCTYTCCAGCACCACCATATTAATCAATGAGATAATTGTGGTTTAAGGTTAAAAGTGAGCAGTAATTAGTATGGTGGAGAGCCTCAGAGAGAGCTGCTGCAGCATCGCTGCCTTATCAGCTCGGGATGCAACTGCCCAGAGCTAAAGATAAGAAACAGCTCTGGGCATCCTCTCACAGCCACTTGTAAGCACAGATCTCTTCCTCCAAGAGGAGGAAGACTCCTTGCTAAGAGTTTGTCCTTTTTCATTTATGAAGAGCAGTGAGAGTTTTCCTTTTGTTCTGAGCAATTGCAGCCACTCTTTTATCTAAAGTCACCGGTTCAAAGCCACTTTGGAATAAAGTCAGTGATGAGGCTTGCACAGAAGAGGAAAAATAACCTGTATGTTCAGGAATTACAGCAGAAAAGCTTGATGACTAGATAGATACACACATATTTAAATGAGTAGTTATGAAAATTTAATTTAAAGATTTGCAGGGGGCAGTTGTCAATCTTTTATATTTCTGTTCTTTGCACTTAGAGATTCATTCAAGCCAGTGGTGTCTAGTAACATTCCTTAACTCAGACACAGGACATGAAATATCTCTGCCTATTCCCACTCCACACCTCTTACTCTCAGTCAGAAAGATGGATAGATATATACACACAAATTTTACATTTGTGGTTTTTAAGATTCAGAGCATTCTCAATTTAGATCAAACCTACCATGCTGAATTTACCCTGTATGTGGTGTTTCACACTGCAGAGCCAACAATACAAACATCACAAAATGGTCCCTTCAGGACCAATAAGGTGCATTATTTACCCTGAAACTGCTATTGTACCCTTGTACCAGACATTTGATGACAAGAACAGCAAATTTATGGATTCTGGACTGCCCCAGGGTGACTGTTTATCCAAAGCTGAAATAATAATATCCAAATGACAGACAAGTTTGAAGAAAACTCCTGAAAATGAGAAACAAAGAGAAATACTACAGGTATGGAGCTTACATAATATTAAGGTCACTTCTTAAGTGTGTTTTCTAAGTACTTTTACATCACCAAACTACTGRTTTATCTATTTTGCCTTCTTTATATTTCTCAAGGTTCCTTTTTCTTTTTATTTTATTTATATCTCTCTGATCTGTGCTGCACACAATGGTGTTCATTAAAACAGACTATTGAAACCAAGTTTAGCTTCCAATGTTACATTAATTCTGTGCTCGATGTACAAAAATAAGGAATGCTGATATGAGATGGTACTTAGAGGAAAACTCTACTGGATGGAATTGCAGAAGCTGCCACCAGAATATTAAAAACATTAGATTATTAAGAATCTGAAAACATTGCATATCTTCAAATATTGCTATTTTATCTCTCTCATGCACTAATATTTCTTATCAGTGACACTAAACTGGATGATAACACACTAAACTTGTGTGACATCCACACAAGACTCAGATTCCAAGGAACATTTCTCATTCACTGTGTATTTGTGCACATTTAGAGACTGAGATTCCCTAGGAATTCAAAGGATTGTGTGTTCAAAAGAGGGAAAACTATTTTGTGACTGTAAATAAAACATACAAAATCAGCTAATATCTCCTGGAAATTGCCATTGAAAATTCAGCTGGGAAGAAGCTAATTAAAGATGGTGTCATACAGATTGTTCAGGAGCTGGAAGTCCTGTCTGTCCTGTCTGTAGAGAAGCTACTCAAGAATGTTAAAAAGAGCAGAAMAATTTGAAAAAATTAGTGGGAAACAATAATAAAGAAGAGTTAAGCTTGTACATTTGAACACTATTAGCTTTTTTGAATTTTAGCCAACTTTTTCAGCAACTTGATTTTTTTTATGTATATAAATATGAATTGCCTTTTTACTGCAAAAAAATCAAAGAGTTTGGGGGAATAAAAATTGTATGATTACTGAAATGGACCTTGTTTACTTTGAATCTGCAGCAGAAATTCTTAAGGAGACCYTAGCATTAAACTTGGAAAGAGAGATTAAATAGAACTATGATAAAAAGATAAAACCCAAGTGGGGGCCTCAAGAGGAATGCTTCATTAGAGACACACCAACTCTGTTGACTTAGGTCTATCTCAAAAGGAGTTTATTTTGGCAGCTGGCAGAAGCAGAAGGAGAGAAATAAAAAATAAAAAAAAAAAACCCAAGAAAAAGAAATGAGTGTTTCAATCATGTGGATCCCATATCTTTCTCTTGAAGGGCTGCCATAAAATCGCAGTATTTTTTGAGTTCATTAATTTAAATGTACAAAATTAAGTACTGAGGTTTGTTTTCTTATATTTAATGTAAGGTGAAATAATCACAGGAAAAATATGCACAACCTAATAGATCATACCCACKCTTTACCCTTACAAACACAGAATTGCCACTGACATAAAATAACTTTAAACATTCATTAATACCCCACTAGCTGCTGTCATGTCTAAAAGAACAGCCTTCATCTGCAGCTTATGGACATATGCCACAAGAAATCTAAATTAATTTCCTGTCAAAGAGGCTTCTGCTACGTAGTTATCAAAGTAAAAACACTACACACCATGTTTATTTAATAGAAAAAGTAGATAAAATTAAATTGAGAGAATTTAAATGAAGGTGAGTATGCTTTAATTTTTTTTCTATACAACTGCACAGTGGGAACCAAAAATTAAAATTCAACAGGATTAAACCACAAGCATGATCGACATGGGTGTGAGGGCAGGGTGCACAATAATTTATTTTCATTTTATAAAAACATTGGCTGTGGTTATGATGCACCACAGAGTGAACCAATGTAAATTAGTTTTTTAATCTTTTGTGAAAGCGACAAGAAATTACTTCGTGGCATAAAATTCACTTCAACTCCAACTTGGCCTTTCTCACCTTTTAAAGCAACAATTCTAAAGGATGGCACGAGAGGAAAGCATTCTGCATTTTTACTTTTCAGGTATCTGTGACGCCTCCAGTTTGCTCATTTTATCCATGCACAACACACATATCACTCTTGCTCCTTAATCCAGCTGCACATTCCCAGCTCCTGGAGAAAATTGCTCAGGACTGTGCACCAACAGAACACATGGAAACCTGCCTTTCTCCCTGCCCACCAATTTCTCTGAATTTTGGACATTTTTGATAATTCTTTACCTGCACTGTTTATCTTCAGAGCTGTTGTGTTCCGTGCTTACTTCCAAGCCCATTTTCCCCAGTGCCCATCAGTGTCCAAGCGTTCCCGATCTTTCCAATGTCTCTCCAACAACTTCAGRGATTTTCCCTGGAGCCCCAAACCTTCCCCCAGAGCCAAAACTCAACCCTCCATCCCACTCAGAGCCCTTTTCCAGCCCAGCCTCATGGATCAGCTCTCCCTGTGCCTGCCCAGACCATCACACACCRACAGGAACACCTCTCCTCTCCTGGATTTGCCCAAAGTCCTGCTCCAGCCTCCAACAGAATTCAAAAAAACCCAGCCAAAACCACACAGAACTCGCCAAAAATCTATCCAGACTCCAAGGGCAAGAAAATAAGACCTACCCAAGGAAGTCTGGGTGAGGGTAGCCTAATACTGAATAAATAATTTCATKTTTCTCATGCCCAGCTACCGACTCAGCCTGTGGGATATTTCAAGACATAATAAATAACAGACTAATTGACAGCTCTGCAAATTGTGRAACACTGATATTCACAAGTTGAAATATACTCCTAATTAGGAATTCAGATGCATGATGTTGGCTTTAGATTAAGATATGCTATGTGGGATTTTCAAACTTCATGCAATTAGATCATGTTGAAAAACAAGGTCACTTTAAAGTTTTTCAGTCCAGCTATTTCATTTCTATTTGCTTTCCTACATCTAAGAACAAGAAATAATAATTCTGAAATCAGTAACTCAGAACTGTACAAGACACTTAACTTCAAGGCTTTCTACCAATATATGGTACACCAGACAAGTTTTTTCAGCCCAGCAATAAAAATTTAGTAAAAGCCAAGTAATTTACTTTTAGACATTCAACACTGAAATGCACAGTACAGAAGACACACCCTCAAAAACACTGGCACATGCATGRAAATGGCTTTTAAGAGTAATTTTAGGACAGAAGAAAAGGAGTAAAGTTGTAGGACAAAGAGAGACAACACCACAGGAAAGTTCATTAGCAAAACCTTCATTTTTGCAGGATCTTGAACAAATAATTTTGTGAAATTCAAGGTAATGTATCCTCAATGCACACACAAAGATGTCATTCATACTAAAAACCTGAAGGAGGAAAAAAAGCAATGATAAATCTCAGTCTTGCCGTGTCTACAATTTGTATTACAAGGATAGAGTAATTCACCTCTGCCAAAAAAATCTAAACMCGCTTGTCTCCCTTACATCTGCAGATTAAAAACTGAATAAATAAATAAAAAGGCTCACTTTACTACAATTTTCCAAGCATGTGTTAGAACTTAAACCTTAACAGCAACCAAACCAGCAGCTATCTGCACAAAGGATCAACATGTATCTGTAAAAAAACTCTGCACCATCAAAACACGTCTGCTTTAAGAAAGTTTCTTCCATTGTCYCTAAAAATGTTTATTTTCATAGTAAGTTTTCATTCATGAAACAAACATTCTAACTTTAGGCCGGTTTTGTTTGCTGAGTGTTTGTTAAACAAGCTGGCTTTGTTGCTGGGAGAAGGGAATTTGTGCACAAAGCCTTTGTGCTCTGCCAGGAGTTCCTTCCCAGCAGGAGAACATCCAGCCACCTTGGGATCATCCTGGAACATGAAGCTCACAAAGCACAGAGCTCAACTGGAGCCATCACTGATCCCCCTGCATCAGGCTCACAATGAGACAAAAACTTGTGGTACCACAACAGGACGGCTGTGCCACACCAGAATTGATGGCTCGTGGTGTGCCAGGATGGAAAAGTGGGAAATGAGTTGGGAGCACATCCACCTCCAGAGAGAGCCCAGGGCCCCAGGGCTGCAGGAAGCAGAATCTGAACTGCCACCACAGCCTGTGCCAGCTCCCATCATCCCAGAATCACAGGGTTAGGGAACAGATTGGGGGGGGGAAGGGACCTCAAAACTCAGCTCATTCCACACCTTCCACTGTCCCAGGCTGCTCCCAACCCCAATGTCCAGCCTGGCCTTGGGCACTCAAAGGGATCCAGGGGCAGCCACAGCTTCTCTGGGCACCCTGTGCCAGGGCTGCCCACCCTCACAGGGAACAATTCCTTCCCAAAATACCACCTAACCCTGCCCTCTGGCAGTGTGAATCCATTCCCTGTGTCCTGTCCCTCCATCCCTTGTCCCCAGTCCCTCTCCAGCTCTCCTGGAGCCCCTTTAAGCCCTGGAAGAGGCTGTGAGCTCTTCCTGGAGCCCAGGACATGGTTTGCTTTCTCTTTTCTTCTCTGCCTTAACACTCCCAAYTGAAAACCAGGCTGTAGCTGATTCAATTGTCAGGAAAAAAGATTGAACTGAGAGAGCCCCAGGCTTCAATGCATTCCCTCACAGACCATGCTAAATATAAGAAACTGAGAAAAGAACCCAAGTTTAGGGACACTAATCAAAAGTAGGAATTAAAGACCAAAAACATGGCTCCAAAGAGATGTACTGAATTTTTGTCAGGCTATTTTGCAGGAAATAGTAACTGCCTGAGGACACAACACAGTAAAAATAATTGTATCCTTTCAACATGTTCTTTTGGACATTGACTTGTTTTCAGACTCCTTCTGTTATTAATCTCTGCCTCCTTAATTATAAACAAAATATTAAATTCRTAATCCTGGAATTCTTGTCAAGTAAATTCATTTTTATCATACAAAGCTCAACAAAATGAAATTACAGTGGGAGATTTTGTAGCARTCATTCATTCCTCAGGCAGCTTTGCATCCCAACACTCTTCTCTTGGTTGGGCTCATCCTTACATTTCCATCAGAATTCCTGCCAYGGAAAGGTACACAAACATCTACTCACATGTTTAGGGAAACAGACTGTTTAACATTATGTATCCCCAAAGTCTTTGAGCTGAAACATCAACACTTCGGTTTTCTCTTAATGCCAGATGTTTGCAAACTCTGCTTTATAAACACCTTCACATAAAAAAGTTTGGAGGCAAATGGGCTGGAATCAGTAACTATTCCATAGGCTGTGTTCACTCTTGATCCTTCCAAAACCTCGTAATTCAAGGGAGTATTAAGCATCCACCCAAAAATAGGATTAGGGGAGTATAAAATTAGAAAAGTCAAGCATTTTTTGCTATTCTAACACTTTACAGTCCCTGCTTTTGAGTTAAAATAATTAAAATCTGCCCAGACAATCACCCCCTTTCTATTTTAAATCAATAAAGTTACACCCTATACTCATGTGCACGCATATCTTGAAACAAGAAAGCAGCTTCATTCATTTCCCTGCATTTTCAACATACTTCTAAAACAGACAGCAGTGTCATAAACACTTTTATGCTTAGCTTTGGTCACTATTTATTGGCATAATATAAATGATCAAAACTTTAATCAGTTTGAGTCAAAAGACATTTAATCCAGATCTACACATCTGAAGAATAGTGGCCAAAAATGTTTCTAAACATTTCTGCCTCTAAAAATATACTGTAACTTCTCTTCACCTTCTTTACTTTCCCCTGCATGGAGGACAGTTAAAAGAAATTAATAACCAGCCACACAATGCCAACTGGTAAAGACTAATACAGAAAGAACATAAAAAAGAAAAAAAAATAATGAAATAAATGATGGATCAACCATACTGCCCATATTATCACTAAGCAGCCCTTGAGAACACTAGCCTTAATAGCTTAAATAAATAAATAAAATCAACAGATCCGTGGAACAAAAAGCTCATCTTGTCTTCTGTCCATTCAGAGAACAACAGTTCATTTGTGTTGGGACAAAGATAGATTTTGGGTCCTGTGTACTTTCGTTCCACAGACCCATTCTTCTTTAATTAATGGACAATGGAATAATTTTCATCCCCTTTTTTCTGTCATTTCATCTCAGTGTTCTTTGTGAAAACCTTTTTGTTCTGAACAAAAAAAGGCGAGGAAGCAAACTGTGCTATTAAAGATGACCCACTCCCTTGAAACCTTTCTAGTAAAGAACCCCCAAATTATCCAGAACATCTAACAGAGCAATAACTACTCTGAACACTTTCCTTTTAGAACAGTTCAGTTCTTCAGTTGAGAASAACTAAACAAAATAAAGTTTTTGGCAGTGGTTAATTCTCACAGGACAAGCAGAAACCTCGGGGCAGTGACTGAAAACACCAAGGGGGGCTTTGGGGTTGTTGATTTTTAGCTGCTTTTTTTAATTTGCACTCAAAAAGACAACAACTCATCAAGCTCCCAGGTCTCCAAAATAAGGCAACCTTTGAAAGCCTTTGGGAACTGATTTTATTAGATTAAGAAAAAATTTTAAAGAAGCTGTAACAAAAATATTTTGCTTCTSCACTGACTCTCCTGCCTGGGTCTGTGCAGCCTCTCAGAGCCCTGATGGATCTTTGGGAAAACTCAGCACCATCCAAGAGCCTTCCAGGCTCCAAAAACTTCAACTACTGCCTCTAACACCAATTAAAGAGAGCATAGATTTGTTTTTAAACTACTTGCATCTAAAGAACAGTGGTGGCTAGCACAGGATAACATGAAATAATCTGCTCCCCTACCAGGGACATGCTGGTGGTGTGAAAACACAATTAATTACCATCATCTGCAACCCAGTATTATGATAGCCTCGCTCCAGGTTTTTATTCTTCATTTGTTACTTTAAGCTGTCACTTCAGGTATTTACTATAATGCAAGAAATAATAATTCACTACAATGAGGAAGATAAAACTCATCCAGGAGATCTCCATAAGCACTATAAGGAAAAACCATAAAACCCTCTATGCTCTGTCAACTCATTTAATGCAATATTCTCTCCTGAAAGAAAGAAAAATGCAAGCTTTAATACAGATTTAGCTAAAGCAGAATGGACAGCAGAGAAATTCAACAGCATGCACACATTTGCTTTCACAGTCACGTAGTCATGAACCTTGACACTAAAAATAACTCAAGTCCACATCCTAATTTAGCCCATTCTAAAAACTTTGTAGTTGTACAATTCCCTTTTTCCCCTCCTCTTTTCCACTCTTTCTCCTTGCCCCCAGAGGTTACTATCTTCTTTACCACAATGAAGGCAGTAACTCATGTTAAATAAACAAATGCTACAAGCTGACCTCAGCATCTGAGGGCCTAATTTTAGCCATCATTCTCTAGGACAAAAATACATTGGTTGATTAAAATTTTCTAGGCTGCAAAAAGAAAAAAAATTATAAAAAGCTTTAAAAATGAGTCTTGGAGAAGGAATTGAGGGGTATTTTTGGTGGATGGTTGATTGGTRTTTTTAGAGATGCCCATAAAGAGACATGTTGGTACCATCAGGCTTAAAAAGAAGGGTGTTGCAAAAAAAAACCTACAAAATCAAACATGAAAAATAAACCAAACCAAACCAAAAAAAACTCCAAATCAAAAACAAACACAAAAAAAAACCACCCAAAGCCCCCTTTGTCTTTAGGAAAGAAAGCTTAGGTGAGAGATTAAGAAAAAGAATTTCAGTGGGATGACACTAAAGAGAAGAATATATAAAAATATGTATTATATACTCTCAGCAAGGCAGAGAGATGTGCATGAGTCTATCAAGGGACACAAATGTCCTACACTTTTTAAAAGTTAACACAAATATAACTGAGCCTGTGCTGCATAAAGGGATGGACTACACAATCCATGATTCCACTTCTCCYTCCTGGCTCCAAATCACTCCCCTCTGTAGGATTCTGGGACTCTCATTCCCATCCAAGTACTGATGTTGAACTTTTTGCAAACTAGGCGGTGTTTAACATCAGGATTCAGGATAAATAATGGAAGCTCATTAATATACTTCTGCTCATTAATTATACTTTTACTTGGAGACTCAGTACAGTCGGCTGCTAAACAAACTCAGACAAAGAAAATAATCGTTCATAATAATGAATTGTCATCTAGATTACATGTAACACTTCAGAGAAGTGTACTGTGATACCTCTGTAAAATTAATGAGGTCTTAGTTAAACCAGGCCGCATTAAAGTATCTCCCATTAAACCTTTCYTGGAAAATTGGAGAGCAAACATCTCGTGTGGAGATTAACTGGCTTGTCAGCCAGCTCCTACTGTAAAGAGCACAAGTGAAATATGGCAGAGCYAGGAAAAGCAGGAGCTCCAGGCTTTCAGACCAAATAAATTCCACTTGACAATATTGCCCAATTAGAGCTAATATAATCACAAAACAGCAAAAATAAGAGCAGCTGGATTTGGAGTTAAATGAGAGGTCCAATGCTCCAAGTGTTGCCACCTCCAATAAATGGGGTGCACAAATAAAATGAACCAGTTTCAATGACCTGCACTTTGTGACARATTTGACTTTTCTGTAAGGCACAAGAACTTCAATATTTTGTTATTAATATACCTGAAAACTGGCCTGGCTGTGAACAACTTCCCACAGGGATGATGTAAGGAAAAGTGAAGAGCATTATCTTCAAAAATATATTTCAACCTTTTCCATCACAGCACTGCAAGATGTCCATCACTGTGTATTCAAATTCACTCACTTCTGGGAATTCCCACAGAGACAGTTACACAGATGAAATTCAGAAGTAAAGGGTGTTAAGTAGTGTTTGAGGGCCATCCAAAATGAAAAAATCAACAAAAAAGTGAAGCTGACAAAGCAGCACTACACCAATTAAATTTCTCCAGAGAAACCTTAAAATACTCTTAATTCCATGCATTGTTACACTTACTAACAAGGACTAATCCATTCATAGAACTATAATTGGAAAAATCTGAAATGGGAATTCTGACCTCATTCCTCAGATGAAGCARAAARTTATAGACCCGTGGATTGTAAAATATATWATTCCCCCTTMAAAAAMCCCMAAAAAATCCAAAACCACAAGAAARCCAACCAAACAAAATCCACAGCTTTGTCTCTGCATTTCACAATTTACAGTTCTCACTTTAACTGCTGCTGGTTGCTATGGAGTCCCCAAATGAGCCTTCAACTAAGATTTAGTGAAAGTCAGAAATAGGCAGTGAATTTATGACTATGCTGAGTCATGAATTAGACATGATAAATTTCCACCAGCTACCATCATTCAGAAGATGGTTTGCCCCAGGTTTTTTAACATGATCCTGAATAAATCTTTTTTTGAGAGAGACAGGCAAGTTACCTCCAGTAACTCTGAAAACATCCACCAGTACAGAACTGGACAACAATTCAACAAACTGTGCCTCCTACTCTTGATTTTTATGGGAATAAGGCAGGATTTTAGCTCRCTTAATCTTACATAAATTAGCAAAATCACATTATTAAAAAAAAAATAAAAATCAGTGAAGTAGTCTCACATTAATAGAATCCCTGTAACAAGTAAAAGGCGTAGAACCCATCCCTGCTGATGAGCAATTGTAGGTAATTAATGCCACATTAATCACATTTCCATGATTATTCTTCACAACATTTGAACTGAGAATCCTGAATATACAGAATATAGYATGAGTTTTTTAAGGACCACATGAAAGTAATATTACTTGGTCCAAACCAACTTTTATTTTCTCAAGGTGAAATAATGAGAAAGAGACTTGCTGACTTCAGAGGTCAGCTGAGACCTATAGAACAAATGTCTTCTGCCCTGATAGAAGCCTAGAAATAATAAAATCAGGTATAAACTTATATAAAATTTACACTTCATTTCTGCTACAAACTTCAATCATCTTACACCTCAAGTAAACAACTCAAAAGAAATCCAGTTTTCCAACAACAGAAAAACAAATTCCAGGGACATGTTCACTTTTCTCCCAAGGGAATTCTAACTGACAAAAAGTAAGACCTCATTGAAAATATTTTACTAGGAAATATTAAGTTAAGCAAAAAGACATGGCTGGGATCTGGTTCTGTTTCTAGCAGAAAAATGGGATTGCAGAAAAATGCTGTGTAAAATTCAGCACAGCTTCAAAACCTGTACTGAGGAGAAACTGCAATAATTTACCAATTACAGGCAGTAAAAAACAACAGCTTAGGAAAAAAAATAAAGTAATGGAGTAATTGCTTTACCTGCTATGAAAACATGGAAATAAACATGGAAASTGGTATTCTGCTTTAAATAATGAGATTTTCAGTGGAAATCCCCTGTCAGCATTCAGTTATGGCTGTTGGAGCATCTCCTTATTCCTGCTTGTTGATGCTCATAATAATGTGGTTTTCACAACCTGTCTACAAATGTCTTAGAGAAAGAAAAAACAAAAAAGTGGCCTCTAACACTTTGTAAGAAGCTGTTAAAAGTAAATAAGAAAAGCTTTTAAATATTTATCACTAACATTACATCAAGAACCAAAGAATTAATGATTTTTCACCCATGGTGTTTTTATTCTGTCCCACATTGCCACAATTGTTTATTCCAACATGTTAAGTTCCATTTGGTGYGGGCTTTCAGATAAGGAAAGGTGAAAGGAAAAAGCTTTTATGGAAGGAAGAAAGAAAGAGAAGAAGATTGAAAAAAAGAAAAGAGCACCAGAGCTGTAAGGGGAACAGCAACACTGAACAGAGCACCTGCCTTCTCACATCCAAAAACCAGACATCCCTTCCAGCCAAACAYATTTGATAAAACACATGCAGAGAGATAAGGACTTCTTGCACCTTGAAGGAATATTGAAACAGCTTGATTTTCAGAAGCATTTCACACAAGTACATCAAGTCAAACAYCCAAAATCTTTTTGGAAGTCTTGGCCAGTCTAAAAGACTTCTCAAAATCCCTTTGATTTTTAATGCCCAAACTCCAAATGAACCCAGGGCAATCTTTCTGCTCAAGCACTAACCCAATCCCCCAGAAGGAACTGGGGCAAGATCAGAGCTCTGAAGAAATCAATGTTCAATTTTAGCTCTGATGCTCACGTAGAGGAGGATCCCAGCCTGTGGGCAAGTGTAGCAAGGAAATGGAAGGAAGGAAGGTGGGAGGCAGATAAAAATGATGTCAATAAGACACACACAAAAGCAGGGATTACCTCCCCACTTGTACAATTAATAACTCTCAGGGCTTTATTGCTACATGTTTTTGTCTTTGTTATTTGCTGTTTGTTTTTAACCGTCCTGCCAAATAAAGCAAAGCCCCTGTGCTGCCAAAACTTTTATTGCTTTCTTAGATTAAATAATGCTTTTACAATGTAGATATTTCATTATTATCAAATAAAGTTGATAATAAAGAAACAAGCAACAACTTGGCACTCTATAACAAGCAGTGACTCTTCAGGATGTTTAGTTGACTATTTATGACCTGTTTACATAAAAAGTTCTTTAGTTCTAATTGCAATGCAGATTTATTCCTATTAACTTACAAAATTAATCCAGGAAAAGCCACTAGTTTTAGGGGTAAGAGAGCAGAGCAACTCCAGTCCTCCAAACCACTCCCAGCTCATCATATTTTCCCTTTTCAAGGTAAATAGTAACACCAGTGAGAAAAAGAGGCTGAATAAAAAGATTACACATGGAGGTATAAAAGCACCAGCTCTTTTTGCATGGAGCTGGTGACACACTGAGCAAARCTTTTTGCTGTTCAGTGGCAGAACCATATGTGCTTGCACCCCAAAATCACAGAGGATCCCATTAAGGCACGTCCCATTAAGCCTCCTTCCCTCACAAATTTCAGTTTACACAGCAAATCTGAGCTTACTGAAAACATGAACTAAATTCCACAGCCAGATATGGTGACAGAGTCTGGGCAGGGGAAGATGAGCCAGAATTCTGTGGATCTTGTGGACGTGGACATGCAGGCTGCCATTTCAGCACGAGGAGTGATGCTGAAATGCCTGAAAGCAGCCAAAGAAATTGGCTCTCAAGTGCCATAAAATTCCAGGGGCACCGCTTATGACCACAGTCAGTCTGAGGTATTTAGTTTAAGAATGATTAATCACAGTTGAATCAGCCTTTTGTTTCTTTTTTGACATTTCAGAGCCCTTTCTAGTATTCCATCTATCTGAAGTCTGGCCATGACTTGATACCGAAGGAGACTGTTTGAAATAATTCCATTTACTTTGGCCTGCATACAAGTCTGGATAAAGGTTTCAGTCAAAACACCTCTTCACATCATAGAATGGTCTTAAAATGGCACACAGATAACACAGCAAGAAGACATTAAATCTGCTGTGCACTTCAAAGGGTTCTGGCAGTTATTTACCACCACCAGTGGGGTGGCTTCAGGGGAAACACATCCTTGACCAAAACAAGGGCTGATCCACGCTCCAGCTGCAGTGTTTGCATGCAAATACCAAAGCTTTACAAAATCCAGAGCTAAGAAACTCACGTAGAAAATGGTACCAATAATCCTACCCCCAACACAAGAACTTAGAGGAGAAAGCAATTTAAGATCAACAGAGGCTCAGTGGCAAACTCAAGGAAGTAAATACAATTATTTATCCAAAAAACACAACCCCAAAATCTAGTGTCACCCACCACCAGATTCCAAAGCAGTATCAAAGGACTGCAATGGAAAGAGCAGAAAGGATCTCAAAGAGCTCGGTACTGACTGGAAAATGTGAATTTAGTACCACAGAGCCATGGAGTGAAATTTTTTAACTGAAAGATGCAGGATAAAACTGATACAATATCAATAGAGGAAAAAATATCCAAGGTCCTCTCAAGCATTTCTCTGGCTGTTTGCTAAAGGTGCTTCTTTTTATTTCTGTAATTCTATAAATATCCGTGTGAACAACTGCATTTAACTAAAAACATTAGCATGTACACACAGAGGACTTAAACACACGAGAAGCAACCCTGAGACCAACCTCATTTTCAAGTAAAATACTTTCTAAAAACTTYAACACACAAAATGCATTAGGAAAAAGACTTTGCATCTTATGACTCCTGGAAAATTTTCCAGGAGACTACTTTCCAACATGAGAACTACCACATCTAACAGCCTGAGAAGGTTTCCCACAAGGTCGTGAATTTCTTCAGAGAGACATTTTAATCTTGCATTACCCTGACCTACCCTGAAAAAATGGAACAAAGCCATTGCTTACGTTTTTTCATTGGATTTTTCCATATTAACATAATAGGACTACAGGAATAACTACAGGAATCCTTTTGTCTCAATTTAATGTAGATTTTATTTTAGYAGTTTGTAAATATTAACCCATACATAGGAACAAATCTGAGAGAAAAAAGGAACAGAAAAACATCCTAATATTGCAATATAGTCCTGTCTCCCATCTTAAAGTAATTTCACTGGGACTCCACAGTTTTAAAATCCCATTGCAATCAAATGTTGGCTGCTTGGGAAMAAAAGGAATGGGAACAGTGAGTCAAAAGGGAGCTTTATTTTAAAAACCTCTGCAATTATGTCTGATCCACGGGTTAGCTGATACTCTAACCATTCATCTTCCTGCCTGGGAATCCAGAATTCTCCAACTCTGCTACTGTGCCAGAGGAATCCCAACTCTGGGATCTGCTTCCAGGACAKTGAGGCCTCCAATCTTCCACTGGATTACACACTCTCCATACCCCAAATTGTACCATTTGTGGAAAGATAATCCTTCAGATGAAATGGTCACACCCCCAATAACTATTTCCCAAATCTCATGCCTTCACTGTAAATAAATGTTCTCATAAGACACTGTTCATACAGAGAGGGGCTGCAGTGCCAAGCCTCAATTTCTGTCTATTCCAGGACAAATAATTTGCAAAGAGAAATTTTAAAAAAGGTTAAAACCCCAGTGGTTAGCTTTCCAGCTCCTTTTTCTTTCCTTCATTTAATTTCCTTACCTGACACGAGGTTACCAACAGTCACCTCCAGCCTGTCACTCTTCCCCAATRATATCATTGAGGGAAAGGAGGCTCTAACATCTCTATTAAACTGCAATAAAGCAAAGTCTTCTACATGTAATGCCTCTAAGTCAACCAGACATTACTGAAATTACTTAATCTGAAAAGTCAGTGCCTCCCCATCCTACTTTACCCCTCCCAASCACTTCACAAGAGCAGCAGCATTATCCAGATGCATTTCAGAGCTTAGTTTGATAATTTGGTTCCGGTGTTCTATTTCAGTGAGGGGAAAGTGGAACTACAGAATTAATGTCAACCTGATTTTCATGTCCATTACTTTTGTCTACTTCTGAAACAAACAGACCCAGGAAAAGAAATATAAAACAGAACAAAGACTCTTGGAATTCATTTATTAAATTACTGCTTTCTAAACGTAGCATTATATGTGCTTCTGTGTGTGTTCTAATCACACAAGGACAGGCTCTCYTCTTATCCTCCCCAATCCCTGCTCCAACTTTAATTACCTAAGCACACTGAGATGTGCTTAGACTCCTGCAAGACTAAAATGTATGTTCTACCAAATCACAGTCACATCAAAGAGTCATTAATTCTAAGCAAGGGAAGAAAAAGAGCTTTTGCAAGAGAAACAAAAAGTAAAATACTCCCACTACAATTAGATCRATTTCCATTATTTAAGAATGGAATCTAGAAGAGTCGTGGGAGTGTGATATTCTTGATGCAGTCATTTTCAAATTGCAGCACAGGTTCAACAGAACACAGATCCCTTTATGATAAATAACACAAACATATAATGGATCCTTTAAAGCACTGACTGCTGTGTGAGCTTTATTTAATCCATGTACACAAAGTTCATGTTTTCAGTAAAACACTACAAGCACCTCAACCCAAATTTTCTCAGCCATGGTATCTTTAAGAACTGGCATGTTTTTTGCCATTATAGCCAGATTTATTTAAGTGCCCTGGTAAGCTAAATCAATTTTTTTCACAAGTTTCAAACCATGCAGGTTGTACAAGGGACAAGGGATGCTAAATTGCACTATTTTGACATGAACAGATCACCCTAAACTTTTAAATATCTCCAAAGAGTAGAGAAAGTGATCAGAACCTTTGGTTCAAGCTGGTGATGTACTCTGGAATTGTATCATAATAATATCCAGAAGCAATGATATATTTAAAGAGAAAAGGTATCATAGTCACAAGATCTAAAAAACACAAGAGACACTGAGATCTSAACTCGGGTGAAGCCAACAGGGGTTATAAAGGAGTCAGAGTGGTTACTGTAGATGTTCTGTGCATTCTCCTGATCCTCTCCTCAAAAATCTGCTCTGGCTCAAAACTGCTGCTCACCAAACTTCCCATTGCTTTCATGGGCAGAGCAAGTCCCCAGCCTTTAACAAAAAATAAAGAAGAAAACCCAGCCAAGCCCACARAGGCATCTTATCACCGCCTGGAGTCACTAAGCAACAATTACAAACATGCCAGCCTCAAAAAGGGAGAATTTTAGTCTGTTGGAAGAGATAAACACCAGATAGCCAGGTAACCAAATGACAAACTGTTATCTGACAGCCTTGAAAACCTCTCTTGAGCCAAGATGTAATAAATAGCACATGCAGCTAAATTGGAAAAAAAAAATTCTTAAGCCAAGTTAAATAGTAACCAACATTCAAATTTAACCATATAAARTCTACATTAAAATCCAAAATGACAATTACAAAATATTATATTACTATGAACACTGTCAAGAGCTTTGAATAAYAGGACACTGAGGAAATAAGTGAAAACACACTTTACCTTGTATCTCATTTTGGGGCATGAGTGAATGTAGAAACCCATATAATAAAAACAGAGATCGGGAGCTTTTTCATGAAGCTGTCTAGTAAAAGCAATTTCCCTGTGAGGGGAAAGAAAAGACTAATTATATTTGAATACAATCCATACAATCATTTTACCTCTTCATATTGAAATATTTTACAGCTACCTGGCTCTTCATCTATTTCAAGCCCTAGACTTCTATAAAATAAAAAATAAAGATCATAAACTCCAAACTAATGTTTTTAAAAATCCCAACTGAAATAATAAACTGAAAATTAATATACTTGGAAACTGAATAAACAAATCACCAAAATGCACAACACCATSTCAGGCTTAAAAATACTTTCATTTTTGTGTTTTGGTCTGGAAACTGCCTGATTTGAAATTTAAATAAAAATGACAAAGAGCCTAAATTTAATAGGTTTCTTGTTAATATTCATGTACATTGGAATTCTACAGAAACCTGGCCCAGCTATTGCACACAGACTGGCTAACATGGCTCAGGAAAAGATCAGAAGTATTTTTAAAAAATAAGCTTCAAGGATAAGCCTCTTGTTCTATCATTSATGCTCCAGCAATTTGCATGTAAAAACATCAATCTTCATGCAACAAAAGGTATTTTCACCCATCCCATGTTTGTCAGTATGATCTTCTCATTTACTCTGAAAGAAAAATATCAACATATTCCAAAACAAGTTTGCTTTTTATTTTACTGGCACAAGGAAAGCACTGCTACCATAAAGACTCAGCCAGTGCTTCCTCAGTGATCGTTTTTACAGCATTTCTAACTGTGCAGGCCMCTTTTGTAACAAATTTGATTAAATAAGGATGTCAGTCCTTACTTTCWGTGTCAAAGGGATAAGAAGATGGCCCTGCTCACTGCAGGGGATTTGGAATAGAWGATCATTAAAAGGTCCYYTCCAAAACAGACTATTCTCTGATCCAAGATATGAGTACATACATATAGGAATCTTCTGCAAACACTGGGAGTTCTTTGTCACTTAAATTAGTATCACCCAGTATTTCTTGATTTTTTTTTTCCTTTGGCAAGGCTGGTATTTCCAAGCAGCTTCTTCTCCCCTCATTCTCTATTTACATGACTATGTATTTCAAATGATCCTCAAATCCCATCCTTTCTACAGCTCAGCAGCACAAGTTCTCAAAGTGGCACGAAGTGGAAGTGACAGCAACGCAGTTCAACCTCCTCAGAGTAAAATTGGCAACAGCTTTGAAGGTATCAGATTCCTTCACAACTTCCTAAATCCTCCCTAACTCAACTTTTTTCCCCCCTTTTTGAAAGAAGAGCGAGGTTGGCTCCCTCTAGGACTGTTGGGAACTCWTTTTTATTGCCTTAAATGCTGCAGAATTTACAAGCTGCCTTTTCACAAGTTGAGCCATGCACGCATGGTGCAGCAACAAAGCTTTAAATTTATTATGTAGAAAATTTAAAATAATTTCAAGAATTCATAAGCATGGATTATACCAGTCTATTATTACATAAAGTAATGGGATATGTACAAATACTAAAAAGGAACTCTGAGAAGGACTTAGTGTTTTAWATGTTCATCTTGCAAGGGAAAAAACAGTCTAATTTCAAGTATCAAGCATATGAAACAGAATAGCTGTAAAAATCTAGACCAGTAAGAGAAAAAAAAAATCCATTCTAAATCACAGGAGTCCCAATGTTTTTCTACATTTATTAACTSTAAATAA
The DNA here is from genome assembly GCF_030028575.1 of Malurus melanocephalus. Taxonomy (NCBI): domain Eukaryota; kingdom Metazoa; phylum Chordata; class Aves; order Passeriformes; family Maluridae; genus Malurus; species Malurus melanocephalus. The sequence goes on along the minus strand of NW_026623726.1, from coordinate 320,559 downwards.
TTCTAATTAATTGTCAGGCCCTAATCAAAATTCAATCAAATTCAGGTTACATCTTTGAGAGATTAAATTGCACATGGTTTATGGCAAAAGTTTATGAACTAATTATGGTAAGAAGTTGCCTAAAAGTARTGTTTGTGCTTCTAGCAACTCAGGTTGTGCCATTTCCCCACCCTGGTGGGTGACACTGAACAAAGCTGAGCAGCTGCACCCACAGAGAGGGTCCCCCTCAACAGGATGCCTTGGAGAAAGGAGATCTCACAATTCCATTGCTCCTTTTGCACCTGACAGAGGGCAGTGCAAATCCCAACAGGTAAAAACACTCGTGCTACAGCTTCTCAGACTCAAATTTGCCAAAAGACCTGCCTGGCATGAGGCTCAAACCCAGCTGCTTCATGAGAACCTCCCTGGGAACACCACATGTCTGTGACCAGCTTAATTCACATAAGCAAAAAATACAAGAAAAAAAAAATAGAGTTACACAATTATTTCCACTCATTTAGGTTTGGATTTTTTCCACTTATAGTAACAATGGAATCATAAAATTGCCTATGGAAGAAAAACAGTAACTTGCAATTTTGCATACAAGTTTTATTCACAGTGAAAAGCAATACCCACTGTTCCTACTGTTTTGCAAGGCCWTGTTGGATAGTTAATTTAAGGCTTTAAAATTGGTAGGATTACTCTCTGCATCAGCCTTGCTACAGACAAAGATAATGAGATTAACATACCTGAAAAATATATTTAGTGCTAGTACAGCAGGAGGCCACTAATTCGGAAGACAATGCTTTTTAGGTACTCTGTTATTTATGATCTCAATGGGCATAAAACTATAAAAGTGATTAATTTCATTTGGTGACTGGTCTAAGACAAAGGTCAAAGGAAAAATTATTTCTATTCAAACAAAAAAGGGGCTTTTCCTGCTGAAACCAAGCAATGCTAAATTATTTTTGGGGCAATAAAAACGAGGCATTTTGTTTCTGAGTGTTTTTTTAATCTGTAAAAGTATTTAGCTAACTAGAACTAGATTAGATCCCTAGTCAAGGATGACAAATAAAAWTTAATTGGAATGCAACCAATCCCAGAATTATTTCGCTAATGTCACTAGTATGTATTCAGACTAAAAATAAAAGTTTAGAAACAAGCATCAATGCCTACTATTCCCTCCAACCAGATAATGAAAATTTCTTACCGTAATGCAGAGTAGACTCCCAAAGATAAGAAAGAAAAGTCGGGATCGTAGTACAGATAGACTGAGGACACACAGTAGGGCAGGATATCAATGACACCAACTGCAATTATTTTGCCATCCAGCCAGTACTGCTGGTGGAAGGAGCCATAGCCACACTCTGGTCCATTCGGGGCATGCTCTGCCTAAGCAAGAACAAGAGAGGGTTGGAACCTGCTGACAAACTTTCAGGATGAAAAATATTTTAAGGAGAATTTTAACACATAAATAARTGCTGCGAGAAATTGCTTTGGCCAYCTGTATTAACAAAAAGAGGAAARRAAGGAATTTCAAAAGTWAGTGGGTCATTTATGACCTTTGCTGTACATGATGGGTAAACCAAACCACACATCCCAAACAAGAATTTGAAATACTCTCTGCCATGGAGCTGTTTTGGTACTGACAGAACAAACCAACATAATTCATCAATTTATTCATGCATTATTACAGGCAAACCTGGTGCCTCCAGCACTCCCTGGCACAGCAAGGAACTTCCAGATGCATTTCTCCACATCCCCAGCACTAGAAGCACTTCAAGCTTAGAAACTGAGCTCCTCAGAGCAGCCATTAAATTTACTTCAGAGCATTTATAAAAAAACTTGAACAGCTTATTCTTTATGTGATGTTTACTCTCCACACCTAACAAAACACCTTTTATCCAAGAACCCGAAACTGTGTTGGCAACAAAATCTGCAGAACCTCTTCTTTGYGAGCCCACATCAGAGCAAATCCTGCAAATCCACCAAGGGACTGGCTATTGTTGTGTGCTGTGGTTTTGGATGTGCACTGAAGTTTGACTCTGGATGGGGTAARGCACCTCGAGCCAGAAACCAATGCTTGGAGTTAAGAGGAAAATGATCTCCCTAATTTAAACTGTATTACACAACCRACTCTGGCGTGCCATTTTCTCCCACGTCAAGTTTACTTTAATCCTGAATTCCACTGTGCTCAACTTAATTATCCATCTAGTCATGTTTTTCACTGCATTGCCAGGTCTTCAGAAAGCTGCTTCTCACTCAATAAATCTGACAATATTGCCTKCTATTACCAACTGTTTTGCATTACAACAGCAGAAGGTGGGTTTAATCAAGTATTTTGATACAGTAGCCCAGACTGAAGAGATGATAGGCAGGAGAAGTTATTCTAATTGGTACCACATGTGTCAAAAGAAATCAGTCACRTGAACAAAAAATCATTTCAAGTGGCTTAACCAACCAGCAAGTCCCAAAATAAAGGCCACAAAACAAAATGTTTGCATTTTTATATAGTTATAAAGCAGAAAACTAAATGTGGAGCCATGAATACTCTAAAAGTGAAGTGATTAAACAGTTGAGAGCTCCATCTGCAGTATATGAGGACATTAAACTCAGATATAGCAGATTAAACTGGGTTTCCCTTGCTCAAGTAAAACCCATTTACCCAACAGTTATGGTTTCATTCAGTATCATCAACTTTTCAGCAGAGCCAAATGACATCACATGGTCAATGGTAAAACTTTTAAGCAGGGACACAGTCAAGTGAGAGATGTTCTCTAAGGATTTCTCAGCACAGGTTAAATTCCCTTCTCAGAGTGCAGTCAGTGACAGAAAAATGAAACATCTCAAAACCACAGGGAAATGTGGTTGGTAATAGAACACAGACTTGCTTAAATAAGTTTCAGTTAAAACAGATTTTCTTTCTTTGTCAAAAATTCATCATATAGGATTTAATGAACGTTAAAGAAGATAGTCTAAGCCAACATGGAAAAGATTTTCACTCAAAGCAAAGTCTTCTGGAGTTAAACAAATGCTGTGTCTGTGTGTGACCCCAAAACTGAACAGAGCCTGTATGGGTTTGGTCACTGGACCTCTGCAAACTGAAGCATTAACATCAGTTTAAAGTTTTGGTGCAGTAAAAATTGCAGTTATTTCACTAATAATGTGAAACGTTCATATGGCAGTTCCAGTGAAATGTCATGAACATAAGAGAGTCTATGTTCTGGAACAAACACCATGAGCACAGCACTGATTTTGGGCAAAACGTTCAAAGATCTCTGTTACATTAAGCAAATAACATTTGAAAAAGAGTAAGATTTCCCTCCTCCTTCAAAAATTCTCATACAATGTAATCCTTTGTAATGCTTGTCAGTATTACCTTTTCTCCCATTTCTCAATGAATACTTGGCTTCTTTCACTTGATTTCCCGTGCACTATCCAGGCAATTTGACCTAAAACAGGTCTAGAATATGAAACATTTTCCTGAAGCAGCTACACCATTTCACACCACTGACATCCCCACTGGGACTGTGTTTGCCAAGGGTCATGTAAAATRTACCAGGGACATCAGGTGAGCAAGCCCCACCAGAAAGGGCTTACCTTATCTACCCAAAATGATACACTAGCTCTGGAATCAATTTAGAGGGACCAAAGTATTTAAAATTAACAGTCTATAGTGCTATTTCAACACATTGAATTATTATATTGGTAATATAATATTGATATTGAAATTGAAATTGATATTTGAAAAATCCAGGACAAAAATTGAAACCACAGTTTTCTCTCCAATGTTTACACTGTCATGCAGAGAAAAACACAACATATTCCATTACATGTTAATTCTACCTGTCTTCATATCCTGCTCAYTAATGATCCCATGAACACATTTGATTGCTCATGTTTTAGAACCCATTATTAAAAGTTTAATTATTAGAACTGGCATTACATATTGCCCAATTAGTACCTCAATGTACTAATTGCTTACAATTGTACTTCGGTGATGGTGAGAGCACTCCAATTTCCTCAAAGCACACTGGTCTTACTTTAATATGAAGAAGTATTTTGATCATTATAATTACCAAAAATAGGTCCTGCCTGTACAATGCATGGTTATTTTTCTGTGGGAGGTTTCATGAAATTTTCTTATTTTCTACTTTTCCATTTTACCCTCTGCTGTGTATGGAGGGAAGAGGAAGATATTAAATCCATGCTAGCAAAGAAGAAAAAAAAAAAAAAGCCAGGAAACCCTTGACTTCTCCACTCCAGTGGAAATTATTTGCTGAATAAATGAAGTGATTAATTCCAGCAATTCCTTTCCAATGGCACACACACTTACACAAACCTGCCATATGGTAGATGTCTATCTCTTGGTTAGCAACACATTTCTTTTCATTTTCCTTTCCAGAACTCCTTCCTCCTTTCATTAGGGATTAGCAGGACACTCTTTACAGAACCACGTTCTGTGCCTGACTGGAAAATCTAGAATTTGAGCTATGCTGTCAACTACTGAGGCAGGACAGGGACATAAAGCTTAAAATGCTGAAAGGATGAGTGAAGTGAGGCCCAAGGGGCTTCGTCACCAGAGATGTTKGGTCTCACCACACAGACATCATGGGGATGTCAACACCACTGCAAGGAAAAAAAAAACCCAATTTGCCAAAATCTTTAAATGAAATTAGTTGTGGCTTTGGTCCTGAGCAGTGCATCAAATGTGAGTAGAATGTGACCTAGTAAGGTGATCCTGGGAATTACAGGCTTGTAATGGTCTCATTTATTAGATCTCCTAAAAACTAAAACATACCAATAAACAGAATAATAAATAATGCAAAGCAGAAGTGCTTTTCGAAGAGCAAAGATTGAGATTCACAAACATCTTTCTTCAGAATTCAAAAGCATCTCAGCATGGATAACAGGAGAACAAATGATCATTTGCATAACAGAAAACAGATCCCTTTCCATCCTGCTGGATCTATTACATTCTCCAGACTGGTGAATCAGTGAAGACTGAATGATGCTGCAGCAAACCAAGATGATGATTTAAAAGTGTTCAGGATGGTTGAAAAAGAACTGAATGTAAACAGCTCCAGAAAGATCCCATAAAATTGAGTGATCAAAAAGGCAGAGGAGATACCAAATGTTCATGAACCCATTTGTTTATGCATAAATGGATGCTGGGAAACATTGTGCTATGGGCACACTCAAAACAATGGGTATAAATCACCAGTTCTTCAAAGAGATTATTTTGACAACAGTTTTATAGAATTATCTATATAATATTTAACATCAGTCAAGATGAAAAAAATATTCTATGCAGAAATTAGAGAATAACTTGAGAACAAAACAAAATTATCCCTGGAAGGCACAATACCAGGCACATCTGAGTGCTGAGGCTGATTCCAGCTGCTGCTTCAGGACAGGACTTGGGCAGGACAAACCCTGAGAGGAGGATCAGTGATGCTGACACAACTGGCCCACAGCATCCTCCTCACTCACTGAGCACCAAAAAGCAAGAATCACCCTGAGCAGTTTGGATTTCCCTAGGAACCTTCTTCCATGAATTCTGCCACCCTGGCAGCAGCAGGGCCCCAGCCCACTCTGTTCTGGCTGAGTCCTGCAGACCATTCCCCTGTGCTCAACCATTACCACCATTCCATATTTGCCTGTGCAAAGTGATAAAAATGGTTAAATGTAGCCTCTAAAAATTAGGGATGAATAAAAAAACCACCTCAAATACTTCTCTTTACATTATGCTGTTTACTGCTAGAAAATTGCCTGGTTTTCTGCTACTACATACTGTATCATTTTTTTAAAGCATTCATTTTTTGTGCCAGAGTCCATAGCCAAAACAGAAACTAAACTGAATAATAAAATGAGGAAATAAAAAAGACAGGAAGAGTTTGTCTGTTCATACTATTTGMAGCTAATGATAACATTAAAAATTCAAAAAATTACAAATCGAAAACATGTAAGGTTTAAATTTTATTTTAAATTATTTTTGTTCAAAARAGTAAACAGACTACACACTGCTAGATTTGCTTGTGGCAACTGTTTCAGAATAAAGAATTTCAAGAATCCCTTGGCCTCTGATATATAACCCCTTTTATTTAACTTCATCTAATTGAAGACATCTGTAGTGGTGCCACACAAAATTTAATTCAAGCTTCGAAATGTCAATAAAAAGTGTCTGTAAGAAACAATATGGGTATAAACCTGGCAGGGCAGTGTGCATCAACATCTACACAGCCATACAAAATTAAGAATATAATGGCAGTCTGCTGCCTGAGTTGACGAGGTGATAAAAGCCCTTTTCCTATAAAGTCTAATGAGCTCTATTACTCTTCAGCTTTCAGGAATGTAAAGGCCAGTGGACTCAGCAGAGAAAAGCAACAAACCCTGCACACATGGATCCACTCAAAGTGCGACATATCAAATTACCAGTGTAATTACTATAACCTGACAATTTCATTACAGTCACGCAGTCCTGAACTCTTTAGGACTAACAAGAAAGACACTGCAAGAAATCCATGGCAGTTTGCTCCCTTGAAATGAAGGAACAGCATCTCTCCTCAACTTYTACCTCAAAGTTTAGCAAGTTATTTAATAATACATACTTTTGTTTTCATAGAAATAAATCAAAAACCAGGAAAGACAAGGGGTTTTGTGCTTGTGCTYCCTAATTCAATGCCATGAAATCCAGTGGTAGCTTTTTGACCAGCAAAGGAATCTTGAGGCTCCTTTGGATACACAGCAGGATCTTCCTCACCATTTGGGGAAACAGGAATTCTGTTTCTAGCAGCAGTTGGGTCTCTACAGAGTGTAGAGGACACTGAGACATTCATTAAATAAATAAATTAAATACATTCATTTCAAAACTCCCATCCTGAATGAAYACATACCTCCAGAGGGGAATCACAGAGGAACCGTGTGAACTGCATGAAGGTGGATTTGTCAGGAACACACACCCAAAAAAACAGTCCAAATATGCAAAGCAGAAAAAGAAAGAAAATTATTAGCAGTACTTTAGGATATATGAATAGTCAAATACACTTTTCAAACTCACATCTTTGAAAAGCATCATCAGACTTTCTTTATGGAAATTTCATTTAAACTCTTAAACTCTCACATTCTGGTAGTACAATAAGATTTAAAAATCAACTATGCAAAGTATTTGCTTTTCTATAAAATAGAAGATGRATCTTACAAATGTGATGTGAGAGAATTATCACCACGCAATACAGGTTTGTTTCTGGCATCCTTTATTTTAAATTACACCTTAGCCTTCTCTGACTTTTTGCAAGTCTTATCCCACTGTTCCATTGGTACCTGCCCTATCACCAAACCAAGGGGGCTGGGGCCCTCATAACTCTGAACTGAAATTAATTAAATCAATTTACATTCATAATCAAAAGCAAGCTCATYTGAAGTTTAAAGAAGAGGAAGAGAAAAGAAAAAGAAGTAAATCAACCTCCTGAAAGTGCAAGCATTTCAAACCTGGATTTTTTACTCAATACTCAATACAAAATTATGTGCTTCAGATAATTAACCAAAAAAGGCAGTATTTTAATGATCTGGAGCTGGTCCAAGATTCTTAAGAGTAATAAAATACAATACTTAGCTACTATCATTTACTTATTTGATACAAATACTTCCTTATTGGTGGACTCCACATTAAACACGTTGCAAAGTTCTGGCATGTGTTTAACCCCAAACATTGCCTTGTAAAATGAGTGGTTTAATACACAGTTTAATTCCCCCTCTTGTAATRGCTGGACAATTTAGTAAGTCAGCAGTTCCCACACTGGAAAGTAATAGCAAATAGGAATTTTTAATTAAAAGTTAGATAAAAAGAAAATATATAGACACCTACAAAAACCTGACTGTGGTCAAGATTTTGTTGTGAAGAATTCCATTGAGTTTTGAGATTAATAAAAGGGGAATACAAAAATCTTCTGCCTCATCTTGCTTATCTTGCTGATCTATGGATGGATGGGAAATCTATGGACAGACTTTATGGAAGAACACTGAATTTCTATATGGTGATGGTGAAGGGGATCGTGCATTTCCTATAATTTACCATTTCAGATCTAGTCACTACTACTCTAAATTACCCAGGGTTTGGAAAAACAAATGACTGTGGTATCTTAATTAAGTTCTAAAATTATTTTGGTTTGGTGGATAGGAAAAAACACTGATAATATTTAAAGAGAAAACAAGGTAATTAAAATTTTAAATTATTATTTTCCTGTAATAAAAATGCAGAGTTACAAATTCCTACACGGTGAGTGTACCAGGCCTTACAGCCAGTGGTTTCAGAAAGTGCAGGATCCAGAGAAAATAAAACATGTGCTATGGATTTTCATGTCAGAAGACCCCCAATAGTTTTTAACCTGTAACTTTAGCCTTACAGTGCAACCTGAACCCTATGGTGAGATCACYGAGCCCACGACACTTTTTAAATAGTTTTATCAATTCTCCAGGCCCTGCTGTCCAATCCCTTGGCTCTGAGGGTGAAGGGGGACTTTTTAAATGTACTTAAGCATAGCTTCTGCTGTTACAGATGCTAGGAAAAAAAGTCTTAGCTGCACTTGCATTTATCACAATCTTCAGGGCAAAAAAMCATGGCAAGTCTTGTTCTAAATTATTTCACCTGACAATACCTGGTAAAGTATGAGATTAGAAAATTTTCTTAAACTAGTTGATACATTTATTTAAAAAGAAGAAAACATTAAATTTGGTTTCTAAATTAACAAACTCATCTCATGCTGCAGGATTATTATGAGCACAATTAAAAATTACTCAATAAACCATGAAAGAAATACAGCCAAAAGCTGATGTTCCATGCAAAATAACTCAACATGTCACACAAGCACAATTAAAATTCCTTTCACAAAGGCATGTTTTTCTGATTTTAATTTCCAACTGATCTACATAAACTTTTAAAAGCTATATAATACATTAGAAATCCACATCATTTTTACTTTGGTGGAAACTAATTACAGCTGCCAGAAAGAATCAACTCAACAACRGGGAATTTAAACATAATTAATAAAACCAAGTGAGGAACACATCACTGAGAATGAAATCAGAGAAAAAAAGACAGAAAAAATAAAAGACAGGTTGTGTTCAGCCCAAAGCTGCTTGCTGGAGTAAAAGCACGTGCACAGCTTTAAAAAGAGGTAATAAACTCAAGTGTTAACATCTGCTCCCTTTACACAGGGGGAGGACATTCAGGGGCTAAAGTAGAATGGGTTTCGCAGGGATTTCTGGAAGTGAAGGTTCCTGATGTCACACAAGGACACCAGGGCCTTCTCAGGAAACCTTCCAGGTGTCACCAGCAGGAAYTGTGCAATTATCTGAGATATTCCAACAGAAGCCATCACAAAAAACTTCATTTATCATTTCCCCTTTGACAGTGTTAAGAGTTTGCTCGTATTTGCAATTCACTGTCAAGGAAAATGGAGCACTTGTCCTTTTTCTTGGGGCACAGAAGGGTGAGCAATGAATWTGGGATTTGGGCCTTCCTTCTTTTGGTTTTATTAAAGCAAATCCCTGAATAGGATTAAAACAAACCAAAGAATTTGGTTGCTTTATTTTTTATAGATGTGCCAGGCTCATAATAAAATACAAAATAATGACAAGTCATAAAATGTACAAATCCAGTGCATCACCTCTGTGCTGCTATATTTTAACTGAAATAATCTTCCTTACCCAAAACAGACTATTAGAATCAATATTAACCATAAGGCTGTGCAGTGAAAAAGTAAAAAAGAGTCAGACTTTCAGTAAGATTAGAACCACCAGCTAAAAACCCCTCCCAGGAAAAAGAACCCAAACCAAACAAATAAAAAAAACAGACAAAAAAAATGAAGTATTTAGGAAAAACACATCGAAATTGAGATGAAAAACGAACAAAATTCTTTAGCTATGTGTAGAAATCAGAAAAATGGAACAAAATGTAGCATTTTTACAGGAAAAGATGGTGCCAAAGCACCCCTGAACTGGCAATAAACTAAAGCCCTGCAGAGGGATCAAAGACTTATCCCTGGGGGGCTCTATGAAACATTTTCAACAATTCCTTACAAAAATACAGGCAATCTAAAACAACAGTTTCAGAGATATACACAGAACTGATGGTGAAGAAAGTGCCTTCAAAACATAGTMTTTAAGGAAAGAGAGATTTAAAACTTAAATGCATGTCTCAAATGTAGTTTTCAGTGCAAGAATGGGACTAATGAAATAATTGCTGATCCATTTCAGTCACAATTTCAATTCCTTTATGGAGTAACAAGTCACTTGGCTTCCTCACTCAGAAGAAACTTCCTCTGAGCATACTGGAGGTTTATCAGTCCTACAGTAAAGATCATTTAATTTTACATGGATTTAGAAAATGCAGTGGCAAGATCAAGAAGGACAATATACACTGAGAYACAAAAAGAATCTGAGCTGAAATTATATGACTGTGGAGAAGTTACTTAATTGTCTGGATGCCTAAATTCTTTGGCTCTGACAGGCATTTCTTTATAAAATCCATCAACCCACAGCACTGCAGTGCACACAAATAAACAGAAGGGATTGGGGTGGTATAGAAATATTCATTTTAAGCCTTTGAGTCAGAGCCACCAGAATGTGAAGTGCAAGTTCACTGCAGTGAGATGTTCTGCCATGGCTTCCACGAGCAGTATAAAAATGTGCAGTAGGTTAAAAATAACCACAAAGGCTATTGATTTTTAAGCACTCTCTCTCTAGTTTTTCTAACCTGAAATAGGTTAGAAAGACCTAAAAGTTTGCCACTGATACAAGTTTGGAGCTGATCAGAATGTGCTCTTTGCCATTTCCCAGACTACTCACTCATTTTTCTCTATTAGTTCAAGTGGATTCCTGGGAAGCAATTAAAAAGAAAAAAAAAAAGGGGGGAGAAAGAAAACAACCCACTATACGTATTTCAGTAATTTTTTGCACCTTTCCAAACAGTGTATCTTTTGTGTGTCCTGAAATTCTTTTCTTCCAAGACAAATATTTAGCTAAGCACAAAGCAAAGAGAGAGTCCARCTACTTTCACAGAGGGAACAGACAGATACTGTTTTTCTACAAGTTTGTCATTATGAAACCCTTGTGAAAAGTTAAATACGACGTTTGCTTCAGGAGGTCTMAACAACAATCAACTGTTCCACTCTTGCTCTTTCTGGAAACTACTGTAGAATTTTTATGATCTTTTATGGAAATGTTTTCTAACTGGTGTAGCTGCCACATTGCTTGKTTCAGTTACATTTCAGYTGTATTTCTTAAAGACAAAAATTGCTGTAAAAAGACTTGAGGATTCTGACACTGAGCCAGAAATGGGATGCCTCTGATGATACTTCATTAAAAAGAACTGCTATTCTATCCAAATTAGCCACTGGTTATTTCATTGGGGTCACAAAATTTCTTTCTAGGGATGAAAAGGCCAAAAAATGTTTTGACTGTATTTGTTTCATCCAAAATCTCTGCCTCCAAACCTCCACAGTTCCAAACCTGTATCTTTAATTTCATCCATAATATCATTTCATCTAAAACACAAAAGAGATTCAGGTGGAAAAATGTTTTAAAGTACCCATCTCCACATTTATAAATCATCCTGAAGCTGGGGTAGAGTTGGATCGCAACACCTTCCAGGTGATTTGTATTCTGCAAGACCCTCCCTGCATTTCTTACCCAGAAACAGGGATTTTTGCTGTTGAGCAAGAGTTAAAATATTTGCACATAAGGATTGCTCTTGGCAAAGCAAAGACACAGCTCCTTAAATTCTGGTCTCATCCAAAAAATCAAATYTTGGGATTATACAAGACACAAGTTCATTTTTATTATTCTCAGATCATTCTCCTATATATTAACCTACACATTTTCTCCCAGAAATATATCCAAATACTATTAAAAGTTACACAAATTAAAAAAAAAATACTCCAAATCCATATTTATCTATTTCTCTGTGCACGAATTCTTACAACAGCGCTGTATCAGCATTTGTTATTTTTCTAATGATAAAAGAAAAAAAATAGACAAACCCCCACTCACGTGATTTTTTTTCATAATTATTTTACTCTTGATCTACTGATGAAGCCCTGTACTTTATGCTCCATCTGATAATACAGGGAAACAAGGTTTATTCAATATAAAGATGCTCAGCCTACTCTCATCTCTCTGTTCATTAGAGAAGTCTCCTTTTCTGTTTTTTAAAGCTTTTGTGATTTGAATTACTTTTCCTTATAGCTTGACTCATTTCACAAAATAAATACAACTGCCAATAAAACAGGAAATAATCCAAACAAATCTTTGCAATTGATTATATTTGTGGGGTTTTGTATGTTACAGACACAGCTCCTCATGCTAAGCATGATGATATCTTCCACTGCTTTAAAAACAACAAACAAGAAAACAAGAAAAACAAAAATAACAGAAAAAAACAACAACAACAACAAAAAAAACCCACAAAAAAAACCCCAAAACAAAACAACAGAAAACAAAAACTAGTAACAACTTTACACTGGGAATGGGACATGGTGCCCATCCTTTTGGACCTGAGATAAAGGATAAAGATCCACATCCAGCACTTTCATAAAGGGACAGAAGAAACGTGAAGAATGGGACAAATACAAAACAGGATTGTTTTCAGAGCTTCCAAAAATGAGCAGTTCAGGAACTTTGCTAATTCAGGAGTAAACTTGGATAAAGTTCTCCAACAGGCAGGGATACACCTTTTTTCCACAATTCTATCTTACCTCATTCACAGCTATTTATACTTTCATACTTCACAGTCTACTGAGGTTCCCCCTAATTCCTCTCATATTTTCCAACAACTATAACAAGAATACATTTATTCCTAAAAGCAGAAACTTATCTCCTTCTTATTCAACAATTCCCAGCACAGCCTTTGCACCTCAGGCTGGTGGAAACCTCACCGTCCTTAACACACTTTTCTAGACCAAAATACTTCCATCATAGCAGAAAAATCAAGTTTYCCATCAGACCAGGTAAGACTTGGTACAAATCTAGTAAATAGCTCAATCTCTCTTGGCCTGCCTCCAATTCTTACATTATTATAATTAAACCCATTTGTGTCAGCAATTATAGAAAGGGCAGAGACTACTACTTATTGTTATGAGACCTATTATTTTAGAAAACAAAGTGAAATGGATTTTATGGCTTTCCAGAGTAGCATTACAGACATCTCACAAAAAAAAAAAAAGCTCTCCTTACACTTTTGAACTAAAGCCAAAAATTATGATGTGGTTTTACAATTCTACCTGGAAAACAGCCCCAGTTCACAAGGTTTCACTTCTGCAGGTAGTTCACTCTCAAGAACAGAAAAGCCTGATTACTTGACCAATATTAAAGCTGCACATCTGCAGTAGAAAGAAATGAGAGATCTGAGGCAGCAATTTCAACATTTTGCCAATGAAGAGGTTGTGCCACCTGCCAGAGAAMTGGAGAACTGCTGCTTGTTCAGAACCCCACAAGTATTTTAAATTCTTTTAAATTCTTCTAAATTCTTTTACATTATTTTAAACTATTTTAAATTATTTTTAATTTATTAGATTAGGATTAGYCTCCTGTAAACACCATTTTTAAAGTAGGTTTTATTCATATGGAATGTCCTGTCACTGAACCTCATAGGATCAGCTGGGGAGATATTTTTGTACTATTCTGTAAAGGTGAGTTCCAGTTGAGTAGCATGCTTAGCAATGGAATGGGAATAAAACTSAGATTTTTAAAACCTTCACCTGTTACATTATGCAAAAACCACAAAAAATTAAGGAGAAACATAGAAAAGGTACCAAAGGACTTTAAGGCAGAAGATGATTTTGCCATCATAAAACCTACTTCCATACCATCATTCTATTTCCAATGGAAATCTCCATCCACAACCACTACAAATCATGTTTAATCCCTCCCTCTTCAGCTCAGTTACCCCTGGTCTGCAGCCCACCACAGAAGTTCACTAAAACACTCAATGCTTTCCCTCACAWATGGCAATTTCAATATTTTAATATTCAGAATCGCTCAGAGAGACACCATCTCCCACCATTTAAGTGCATATTTTAAGAAGCTGTTTTCAGAAAGGTGCATGCAGTGAACTGTACCTCGTTTTCCCCACAGTCAGAAGGTGTGTCCTTGTGTACAGACATCTGATACTTGGCAAATAAAGAGGCAGATTGGCTGAAGGATGATTTGAACTGGGGGTCCTCAAAGGAGACAGGTACTAACCTCACCTTCAGAGCAAGGGAAATAAATTCTGGTTTGAGTGCATATCATCAGCTAATCTGCTTCTGAAGGTCAGGCTAGTGAAAGATCTCCTCCTATCCACTTCAAAGCCTCTGAAGTCAGTTTTTTGCCTTAAAAGTAAGAAAACTTCCTACTTTTGCTACTATCTAACAAATTTTAGTTTCATTGTACAGTCTCAAGAACTTCTAAAATGTTATATTTTTAATGGCAYATCACTCACTGCCCTGGTTCAAAAATTACTTATTCTAGCTACGTATACTGTTTCTCCAAATTAACTGTATTTTTTTTTGCTTATAGTAGTAGAGAGGTAACATCTGACAGTTCATTCTTACACCCCACCTGGTGTGGGTGTAAGAACCAGCAATGAAGTGTAATTTAGGAGTGCAGAAACCACTTTTTTAAAGGCTTAAATTGAAAGTGAAGAGAATTATTTAATTCTGGTGAACCTTAAACCAACAATTTGTGTGTATGATAAACTTTTGCTCTCGTGTTGGCCCTGATCATTGTATCCTTCTTATGGAAGCATTCAAACCAAAGCCAACGAGACCAGTTATGAGGCTGAGGATCCAGCTGGATTTAGTTTTGAAGAGATTTGTATTTTTAAGGCTCATCTCTGTCTCCAAAARCCTCACCCTCTCCATCTCTTACCCAACAGCATCCCCTTGTAACATCCATAACTTTTCTGCCTGCACTAAAACCAAATCTCTGCAACACTCATGAAGAGATTTCAAAAGTTTGCACTTTCAGGATGWTGATTTTATTGGATACAGTATTTTACAAGCTCCTGAATATAAAATGGATATAAAGTCCACATTTGTTTCTCCTAGAAACAGGACCTGTGAAATGGAGAGGAAGCTTTGCATAAAATTAAATTTGGCCTTCTGACCTGATTTATGGTTGGTTTATCAGGTGGGTCCTTGTGAATAACCATCTGGTAACGTTTATAGACCTGGTAAGACTCCTGAAATGTGGCTTTGAACTGTGAACTTGGTGGAGATGATCTCACCACCCTCACCTTCAGAAGAAGTTAAACACATTTATTATTAAAATATCATGCAACAAATATATATTTATTCATAACACAAACATCACAACAGAGAGAAATTTTAACCTCCACCATAAGGGCMATCACAATTTAATTAATATTAGCAAATGGCCTTCTAATTCTTCAGCTACTGAAGCATTTTTTATTTACACTGAATAAAGAAGGCTTTTAAACTGCAAATTAACTACAATTTCTATAGAAGAACTACACAATAATATCATCAGATGGTAGCAGACCATCATTTTAAAGAGATTTTCTGTGCTAATTAAAATATTCTCTTGTAGTCTCACACTACAYTGAAAAATATTCGAAAGACTTGGAAGACTCAGATCTCTGTTTTTCATCCAAAGACCATGTTTTCATGGCAACTAATCCCAAAGAGACTTCTTGGTATTTTTGAAATTGAAAGAGGAAGCAGTTTCCATACTCAACTACAAGTTAATGATAATAAGGAGTTATCGTGTTCACACTCTCACTGTTAAACACACAAAAATGAAGTAATTTTAAAAAATAATCTMTAAATTAAGAATAGTTATTAGTAAAAATTATTTCCCCCTAAGCAAAAGAATGCTACCACATGAGCAGAAGTGCATGTCTTTTCAAATATATTTAAGGTCATATTAATTTCAAAAGCTAAATAATTTTCAGAATTGTTCTATTTTCACAAAGAACAAATTCCTTTTTAATCCTTTCAATGCTTTCTGCACTAAATGAAGATGTTCAGACAAATGAACATCATGCATGTGTTAAGCAACTCATCAGAAAATGTGATGGAGTTAGGGAGATGGATCAATTTCAYGGCTTCTAGTCAGTAAATATTTTCATTTCCAGCACTATCACTGAAAATTATCAGGAAAATACTCATATTTGGCTAGTTTTCCAAGTTATGGAAAAAATAACAYGAAAAATGGTTTTACGATTAACAAATGTTAGAAAGTCCAAAAGTCTTCCAGATTACTGTCTCTAACAGAGGTAGAGGCAACCAGTGTATTGAGCAAACTTTTTACTCTCATTTTTACAGCTTTCAAAGACACCAACATGGACCAATGACATATGTAAAGAGCAACTACCTTGTTATCTATTTACTTTTATGTAGTTACTGCTTCCTTGTCACGTTTCATTACCTTAGACAGTTTAAGTATTCATATACTGCAAACCTAAATACTGAATTTCTCTCATAATTCAATATTCACTTAATTCAAAGTCTTTCATTTTTACATCAGACTGTATGAAATTAATTTGCAAGTTATTTTAATAGCTGAACTGGCCTCTGCTAGGACTGAYTGCAGTGCAAGAGTACCCTCCAGTGGTTAAACAGAGCCCAGCTACACCATACSTGTGTCCTTTATATATATATWTTTTTAATATACATATATACACACCTATTTTGCATATTTACACCTATATAACCATCCAGAATCATATATAATTCAAGATTTAAACCACAACTACTCCATAAAGTCATAAATATAGATCTAAGATTTTCAAAAACTCCTTAACTAGACTTTTTCTTGATTCCCAATGACAGTGAACAAGACATTACCTCTAATTTGTGTTGTGCATCATCAGGCAAAGGAGCAAAAACAAAGTCTTCAATGTTTTTAGGTTGRTTTGTTTTAGATTTAGAGTTTTGCAAGAGGAAAGCTTGATCTCCTTGAGAGCCTTCTAATGTGCCCATCTGGTTCTGCAGGAGTTTCTGTAGTTTTCTCTCTTTCCTTATGTCCTTTGCTTTCCGACACAGGGGCTTGCTCAGATCAGCCCCTTTCCCTACAAGGGCACAGGCAAAGAGTTAAACACCACATTTAAAAACAAACAAGCAGCTCTTATCTAATCCCTGAAAAGAAATGGCTAAAATCACCATTTATTGCAGACTGTGCTCTGACCTCAACATGGCCTTTCACACTTACAGCTACCAGCACCTGATGCCAAGCTAATGCACTGATTCTTCCACAGCTATTTAATGCAGTACTTTAATCTGGATTCACCTTGACCATTTCACCCCAAAGCCAAGGGTATTTAAAAGCYTGAAATACTGAAGGACAAAAATACAACCACAAAACCTTGCAGTCAAATTCACAGAGAACTGTTCTGGATTCAAAGCCCATGTGGYTACACCACAGACTTCTGCACCCCAAAACAAAGCACTTATTTTTTGTCAGTTGGAATTCATAGGCAGGATGTAGAAATATTGCTAACACTACTAAGGTGATGTAATGGAAGAGTAACAGGCCACAGAAGTTTGCACCTTTGCTTAAAATGATCTTCAGATTGTCTGGTTTTAATTAATCAATTCACTTTTATCAGTTTAACAGATCAACCATTTCTAAAATTCTATTTGCGAAATGGTATTTTCTAATAGGAGAAGTCAAACCTATGCATTATTTCCCATTTTGATCCATTTGTTTTTTACTAAATAGGTACAAGTTTTAAATCCACAGACACGAGGGAATTACAGACACTGTGACCTGTCCTCAGGCAAACAAGTCAGAGGAAGAGTTTATTTAAAACACTGATGATACATTKGAAGAATGAGGATTTCATCTGTATCAGGATCTGTTTCATGTCTCGTATCTGCTCTAAGTYAGTAAGAGAAACTTCTTGAAGCAGTGACTGTGCCTACACAGACATAAGCAAACCTTCTTTTCTATCTGAAACTGTGCAGAAACAGACCATTATTCCTAGGGACAGTGACCTGTTTTGTTTATAAAGGAATAAAAATGCAATTAAACAATCTTTCTACAGGTTAAGTCTACATTTTCCAAGACGAAAACTAAACATCTTTCTGTCTGGAAAGTTTTAAACTAAATTTGACCTGTGACACCAGCTAGCATAAAAAAAAAATCATTAAATAAGCTTTCTGATTAATTTCTTACTCATTTTTATATTTCCTTTAAAACCTCCAGAAAGAAGCACACTAATGAACACTTCTGTAAAAGTAAATTCTCTTTTTCTGAAATGCACTAYAATGTTACTCATCTGCATTTCCAGTGTTTACACTTTGACCCAAAGCTATTCTTAACCCGAAGACCTCACCTCACCTTTTCCAATGCACTGGCAGGTTTTCACATTCCTATTCTTTACCCAAGTCTGCCATCTGCTGTCAAGAGCAACTTCATTTCTTTCCAATACTAAATTTACATAGGCCAAAGTTTTCCATTTATTATTTAAAAACAAGAGAGCTTCGAAAATTTGCATAATAAAAGACATAGAATTGATCAACTATATAAGGGTTTGTATAAAAACAAAAYATAAAATACAGTTTTAATAATTCTGCAATAGTTTTCCAGGAGTATGTAAGAGTTCTGTGCAACACTACTGTTTTTTCTGATCAAGCCTTTCTGAAAACTTTCCTTTTCATTTAAATGCAAAAATTGATTATTAAGCTGGTGAACATCAGATCCAGTAAGGATGAGCATTTATTAAGGAAAAACATTATTTTACTTGAAATCAGCCATGCTATAGAAAGAGACCAAAGTACTTTGTTCTCCTCAATTGTCATACAACATGCAACAGGTGAAATCAGGAATCAGTACGATGTCCCAACAMAGGCAGAAACTCTGAAGCCACAAGTCTCCACCAGGATTTTCCCTACCATCACTCACCAGTTAACACAATTCAGAAAATCCCCTTTATTTCCCAAAACAGGCTAAGCAAAAGAGGAAACACGATCTGTTAAGACAAGGCTGCCTTACCCATAGCCTCTGAGATACCAAGTGTCTGAGAGCAATTCTACCTTCAATGAATTATTCTSGCAATAATCCACCCACCCCTTAGCACCTTCCTTCCAGAAATCACCCATATCCCTAAAGAAGGCAGCCATTGAATCACAGAATGGTTTGGGCAGGAAGCAACCTTAAAACTCATCTCATTCCACCCCTGCCATGGCAGGGACACCTTCCACTGTCCCAGGCTGCTCCCAGCCCCAGTGTCCAGCCTGGCCTGGGACACTGCCAGGGATCCAGGGGCAGCCACAGCTTCTCTGGGCACCCTGTGCCAAGGCCTGCCCACCCTCATCATAAAAAAGTTCTACTCTCAATCTCCCTCCTTTGGAGTTTCAGWTCCCAGAGATTCAGTCTTACTTAAGGTGAGGATAGGAAGGTAAAGTAATCTTTTACTGTAATAAAATAGAAATTAAAATATGACAAGTAACATCCAGCACCTCTCAATTTTCACTGCAATCCCATACATTGCGAAGAATAAAGTAAAATAATTATTAATTTACTAAGCAAGATAAAATGAAGGGATTTCAAGAAGATGTGAAATGATAGCATATTCTAATTACTAGCAGAAACGTGATTACCTGGTTTAGGTGGTGCATGAACAGCTTTAGCTGAAYGTGATGGTTCTGCAGGGACTGGTGTGTCTTTGTCTGCACAGATCTGAACAGAATCCGGTTCCACCTTCTGCACATTCCCCTCTCCTTTTGTTTCTCCTGAGTCCTTATCTTCATTGTCCACTCCCTCAGCGTGATCCACAGCCAAGGGAGTCAGTTCAGACTGACTGACTTGAGACTCACTCTTGTATGGAAAATCACACGTGGCCACATCCTCTATATGGGAGTCCATCGGCTCTTCTGTAAATAATGATACCCTGCATGAGGGAATTTTTCTCTGTACAACCACAGCTCATACTTTGCACAATTCAAATTAATATTAATTTAACTATTTTCCAATTTTACAAGTCTTTATCCAACAGACAAAGTGGCTGTTGCAATAGTCTGAAAATAAAGTTTCCTTTATGGCCCCAAGTTATGAACACCAACTCATTTATGARAACAGTTTTATTTACTCTACTAAAATTGGACAGTCAGCTATTTTCAGCTACTTCTGAATCAAACAAAAACAAAAAAAAAACGAAGATCTAAAAGCCTAGCATATTACATATACATAGAAAAGAGGCAAATTATAATGATTCAAACACGAGTTCCACCACAGAGAATCACTGGTGCTGGATAAATGGAGGGYGACTGTTCCGTCACCTGGAAAAACCTTCTTTGTTTGCTCTTCCTTTTCTCTGCCACCAGCTGTTCTGATTAGTCCTCCCCAGATTATCAGTTTCATAACAGAAGTAAAAACAGCATCTAATTCTCYACAGCACGCAGCTACAAAGTAAGGACATGCCCAGGATAAAAAGCTGGTCTATGGGAAAAGCCAGGAAATATTTTCTTCAATAACCAAAGTCACCTGCACAATCTGGCCTCCAGGCTATTTAAGTGCCCTTGATTCAAAACACTGCCAGAGGTCTACACACAAAATTCAAAGCCCATYTGACCACTCCATCAGGTATTTAATCCTCCTTCTACACATCAGAATTGGTTTTCAAACACTCAAGAGCTTCTTACCTTCACTCGCTACTTTCGAAACATCTCCTTTGGAAATGAATTTCAACATTTTCTTCAGAACTTTCTTGTGAGATTTAGAGGCCTGAAAATGCAAAGCCTGGCACCTAAAATAGATAAAAAGACCATTTCTTTTGTGAAAGATTCAGGGAAAAAAGAAAAAAGTTAAGGAGCCACTTATAAAAGTTATAATCTATCTGCAATTTCTATTTTTTTCTTAAGTTTGCCTATATTAAGTGGTCAAATATTTTATCAGCACTTTTGAGTTAATGAAATTACATTGTCATGCACTGAATAATATCAGTCCTTATGGCAYGTTTGAGTGTGTACCTCTATAATCATTAAAATATGAGTGTAAGTCTCCCGTATTTGGGCTGCTAAAGTGGTGTTTGTAAGTTAGAGACAAGTTTCCTCACAGGAAAATAYCCCAGAGTGGCTCATGTCCCTTTGCACAAACCCAACAGCATAAATTTATTACTAAAGTATCATTAAAAGTACATAAACTTTTGAAGCATGATGTATTTCAAACAGTAAAAAAATGGTGGAACAGATTTGAAGTGGTCAAATCCCTTATGAAAGTGCATTTTGAGTCTCTTACCTTATTGTGTATTGAGGACAACAYGTTTGATTCATGATAGGTTTGTAGACATATTTTCCACTCCTGAAAAGAATTATAAATATGCTTTAATTTTTTGTTGTTTATACTACAAAACAAATGAAGCTTTTTTCATTAAAATCACATCAAAATATTACAGAAGTAACAAAAGTCAAAGAGCAAGCTCTTCAGCTCCTTGCTGATAGTACCATATTAACCTAAAATCACTGAATATTTTCATGTTTCATAGCATCATGTTACAGAAGGTCACAGAGCACTGGACAAATAGTTCAATTACTAATGTATCTATACCTGTTTCTACCAATCTAAATTTTAAATGTGGATTCCAACTTTTATCTCAACTGACAACATGGCTTTGTATGCTCCTTTTCCATTTACCTTCGCCATCCTCTGTCTATGAGATCCTGGTAATCTTGAACTGTCATCGAATGTGCCCACATACCTGAAATAAATAATGCAGCAACACATTTGACTGACCACAGGTTAGCTTTAAAATACAACAAATTGTGCAGAACTGGCTGGAGCCCCCCTGCTCTGGGACAGTCTGGGACAGCTGGGGGTGCTCACCTGGAGAAGCTAAAAAGTGCCTAAAGAGGCTCCAGGAGAGCTGGAGAAGGAACTGGGGAGGAGGGATAGAGGGACAGAACACAGGGAATGGATTCACACTGCCAGAAAGCAGGAGCAGGCAGGAAATTGGGAAAGAATTGTTCTTTGTCAGGGTGGGGAGGCTCCAGCTGCCCAGAGAAGCTGTGGCTGCCCCTGGATCCCTGGCAGTGCCCAAGGCCAGGCTGGACATTGGGGTTTGGGACACTCTGGGATAGCTGGAGGTGTCCCTGCTATGGCAKGGATGGGTTTTAATGTCCCTTTTAATGTCCCCATTAAAACCCACTGGATGGGTTYTAATGTCCCTTCCTATGCAAACCAACCCGTGATTCTATGATTACTGCAAATCTGAATAGCTAACGGCCACTTATGCATAAATGTCTTTCAGGGATTTGACATGTTCGTAAATACAGTAACTACTGACTTCAATAATCACATTAAGWATAAAAACCCCAAACCCAACACAAATCTTGGCATTCAATCAACTGTATTTCTGCGACCACACAAGCGCAAAGTTCCCCTCTGCACCTCCCACCTCCCCAGAAACAGACAWGGAAAACAACACAGAATTGCTGGTCAGTTCCCTCACGCTCATTGGGGAGCTCCGGGCCGTAAGAGCTGTTCCAAGCTCGCCGCCCTCCCTCAGCCCGGGGCGGCCCGCCCGCGGCCCCGCTCCCGGCCCGCCCCGCCCGCACCGTGCGACAGGTTGCCGGTGTCGCTCCTGCAGTAGCCGCAGCGGTAGCCATCYTCCCCGCCGAAGAACTCGACGATGCTCGGGGAGCCGCCGGCCGCCGCCATCCCCGCCCGCCTCAGGTCAGCGCCCCGGGCCGCCCGGAAGCGCCAAGCGCCGCCATCTTTGCTGCGGGCAGCGCGCGGGSGRCGCGCRCAGGAAGAGGCGGCGCCGCCATGTTTGGCGCGGGCAGAGCGGCGGCGCTGAGGCGGCCGGAGGAGCCCCKGAGGAGMCCCTGAGGAGACCCGRRCCCGGCCCGATTCCGCCCATCCCGACCCCGCTCACCCGCGGACACCTTGCCCCGCGCCGCGCCGCAGTAGCCGCAGCCGTAGCCYTCCTTCCAGCCCTTGTACTCCACCACGGCGGCGGGCATGGCGCCGGCAGCCCCKCAGTGCCCCCGCCCGGCTGCAGACAGCACCGCGCCCGGCCCGGCCCG
Source organism: Malurus melanocephalus (assembly GCF_030028575.1). Classification (NCBI taxonomy): domain Eukaryota; kingdom Metazoa; phylum Chordata; class Aves; order Passeriformes; family Maluridae; genus Malurus; species Malurus melanocephalus. Next base: position 297,553 of record NW_026623726.1, on the reverse strand, counting down.
GCCTCCCCCGCGGGCGGATTGACGGTAAAACATCGCTTCCCGCTCTGCTGCTCCTCGCACCGTGTCCCCTGACCAGCTTCGCACCCCCCACAATACACTCTAACAAAGCTGCAAGGCTGGACGGATCCCTGTGTACCCCCTCAACTGCTACAGCAGAAAAAAGGATRGAAGAAATCCTGAGCTCTTCCACGGAGCGTTTTCTGGTAATGGAACAAGATTTTATATATTTTTAAACTGGCCTGCCTCRGTTACCAAATACAGGAGGAATTTAGCACTTTCCCCTTCCTTTATTCTRTCTCGAATTGAGACCGAATTTCCAAACTCACACCTGTATTTCCAGAACAGTAAGAACAACAGGGCAGTGTCAACTCTCCTGAGCCCCCAAAATGAAGTTGTATAAATGGATTATCCCAGAATGAATGGTTAACCATGTGAATTCCATTTGCTGCTGCCGGGGAGAGACAAGGGAGCAAAGAAGGGACACAGTGTTTTCCTTTTTACTAAGAAAGATCATGAGTACCAGTAAACTTTATATGAAATAGTAAACTGCGACATAATAGATAAATATCCCCATGACAAGTCTAAACTTCACATTGCTCAAAAAAGCTGTGGCTGCCCTGGAAGTGTCCAAGGCCGGGCTGGACAAGGCTTGGAGTAACCTGGTCCAGTGGAAGGTGTCCCTGCCCATGGCAAGGTATAGAACAAGATGATCTTTAATGTCCCTTCCAACCCAAACCATTCCATGATTCTAAACAAAGCAGTTCATACAAAGTATCAAGGTCCTCCAGAAAAAAAAATTATTTTACAACATATACATATAAAACATCTGTTGAAACAAACACTTGGATGTATTTTCTTTAAGGCACCTAAGGAGAAAAAAAAAAAGAGAAGACAGTAAGACAATATGCATTAAGATCTGGARCTAGACAAACAACTGTGACAGTAAAGGAATTCAGTTCTATCATTTAAAGAATTTTAGGGAAGCAGGAAGGGAAGACAGTCAGGGTCCCTCTAAGTCCTTCTTCAGGCTATTTTATTATCAACATCAGCTGTCAGGAAGTTAAGAAATCAAACACAAAAACTAAGCTAGAATCCTTTCCAATGCTGCTGAGTATAAAGTTCCAAAAATTAACTCAAGTCCATCACTTAACAGACCATCAAACACAATAACAAAGGTGGTTTTTTTCCCAGCTAATCACTGCATACAAGGCTAGATTACATTTTATTTCATGAAGAGGGCAAGAACACAATTCCAGATGTTACAGTCACCCTACTTACAGTTCTATGTTTCTAAGTGACATGTGGTTTCCCTAAAGTTCTTCCACATGAATAAGGAACTTACTAAGTTTGATTTAGTTAAAGAACTTACTTGAGTAGTTATTCTGTCTCCATTTCATCTTCTGTTGTCTGAGAAAGAGGAGTAATCATGGCTTCTGTTATCTGAAATATTTCTATGATTTCCTGGTTAGAGATGACAGCAGGTGTCAGTTGCCAGAGCTGAACTATTTCAATTTAATTACCACCAAGCAAGCTATAAAGTTTCTGATACTAAAGCACTATTTCAAATTACTACATTTCTCCTGCATAGTCTGAGTGAGGGACAAACGAGAGGAGATAGATGTGTGCTCAAAACTACTTTTTGTCTAAGACTCATTACAAACAATGAGGAAATTGCACAAAGAACTTCCCCTCCATAAACAAATATAGTATGCAAGGAAAGAAACAAGAGAGTGTATTTACCCAGGCTTTGTGTATAACAGTAAAGGCAAGTCAGTATGCAGCTCAAATGCACTTAAACTGACCAGGCTTCAAAAAATCAAAGCTGGAATGGCTATCCTGATTCTGTTTTCTGGCAGCTACAAACACCCCTCGGATTTGTGACTGTACTGGTTTCCATAAGGCCAAAGGCAGTGTTACTGCACCCAGGAAAACCCATTCTCCACAGCACAGGTAACAGCACAGAACCCAGAAGCTTAAGAAAAAGAGAGGATTCAAAGTGYTCCCCATGGTACCTTCCATTCTTTCTGGTCCAGAGTTACGATGACCTGGTTCCGTGCTCCAGTTCTGTTGTCCTCCTCCCCTCCCCTGGTCGGTTTTGTCGGCTCTGATCAAAACACAGTATTTTCAAAATTTACACTTGCAAAGTCAGTTTCCACCAGSAACACAAAAGCTCCATAAAAATCAATTCTACATGTCCCACTCAGTCAGTCTCTATCAACAGCCTGTACYATGCACTGCTTATTTCCTTAGTCTCACCTCCTAAAAAGTTAGGAATTAAAATTTTGCAGAGTCCTAGAAGGACCTAAGTAATTTCTTATAAAATCCCCCCAACGTCCTAACCCTATTGATATCCCATGGGAATGAAAGCCAACCTCCTATGCAGGATAACATTTCCTTTCCAACTGTATTGAACCTGCAGCAGTTTCCAACTCTRAGACAAGAGAGTTCTTACACACAAAAATACCTTTTTTCAGCRAAGTCTAACAATGTTCACATGCTTATTAGCAAAAATGCAGCTTAAAAGGAAAGGCAGCCTTTGGTTTCTATTAATAGAATTAATATGTATCCATCAGCATAATAAGGTCTTTTTTCCATATATTGATACTTGAAAAGACTCGATCCTTTCAGCTGCTTATAAATCTCTTCATTCCTTCAACTTCATTCACTGCATATCCCCAGATAAAACTACACCTAAAACTTTGTGAACACATAATATGTAATGTTGTAACAAATACCAGAGTATTTTAAAGCTAGATTTTACCTATTATTGGCAATCCATCTTCATCCAGCTTTATTTTTGCAAGACCATCCTAAACAACAGTGGGATTTAAAGTTTCATAACTTAGAGCTTTCCAGTTAGGATAATGCACTGAAATGTCATATTTTTACTTATTACATATTATGAACTGGTACATATATTGATAAAGAACCTTCATTGGCATACCATGTAAGAAAAAATTTATTTTATTTTAAATTCTATTTTAATACAGCACTTCTGCCAAAGAAGGCAGCCCATAAAGAACAGTGGCCAACTGTTAGATTATAGGAGTTTTGCTTTATTAAAATCATTGTTATTCTCTAAATACCCTTGAGCTAACCCTTCATAGTAACATTTCTATTAAATATAAAACCTCAGTTTGTCAAAATATCCTTGTCAGTTTCTGTCTTTTTTAAAATTAATTTTATTTATTAGACAAACTAAGCATAGTTCAAAGTGCAAATCCATGGATTCAAAAAGAATAAATTGCACTTGTTTTCTACAGCCTCAGTAACTCTTCTGAACTCTATGACTACTCTTTATATCTAAAATGTGAGGCAGAATATTTTTTGAAAAGCATATTGACTGCAAAAGTATCACTAATGTTTTGTTGGTAAATTGATTGCAGTACAAAAAAAATAAGTCTGTCAACTGTTTTCTTTTTTATTCGAGTACCAAAATATCACAGACTGTTTGCAGTAAGTAACTTAATATTCCTCATAATTAAATTTTAATTCTTCGATATTGAAGCCAGAAATACAACACGTCAGTATTTCTAGGTAATCCTAGTATCTAAAGTGGTATTTCAAGAACAGGTTATGCCTTACCTTGATAAGGAAGGACACATGAAATATGTTTTCCATGGTGTGTGCAAAAGAGTTTGGATCAATCACAAGATCAAAGAAGGAAATMGGTGTATTAGCTGGGGATGCAAAAATGGCTTTGTTAAACAAACAAACAGGTGGTACACACAGAGCTAATGTAAACACAAACTTAAAAGAGCAAGTACACCTGTCAAAAGCTAAAAGGATGTTTGTCAATTTAGTTACAATGCTGAATTCCCAATTGCCTGCAAAAACTAATAGTTCTATAAAGTAAATTATTTTCTTTCATCTTTCCCCCCCACAGATCCATACACAGTGATTATTTGACTGCCTTCTAAAAATGACAGGCATCAATCAGGGGAGAGAATTTACATTTGCTTTGCAGTCAAACAACAGCTGATCATCATCCATAAAAAATACACAGATGGTATATGTGCTTCATCAAAGATTTCTACTTGCAGACTTCACCTCATTTCGCCTCTGCAGTTTTACCACTCCAAACAATACAAGACAGAGAATATTGATTTTCTCCAGTTAATACTTAATTTAATCATACTTACGATCATTTTCAAAATGAGTTTGCAGTATTCTCAAGACCCTCTCCACTTCTTTTTCTGTAGCTTCCTGATGAGATGTCTCCATTTTTTTTAACTGGGAAAAAGAAACAAAGATCAACTTCAAGTAACTGTTGACCAATTACCAGAATAGGCAAAGTACCTTTTTTGAACACATAACACAAAAGTTGAATTTTTCTCCCTASATGCAACATTATAAACACACTTATGCAAACGTGACAAATTTGAAGAGTTTTAGGGTTTCATTTCCATTTTACAATATCGAATGGAAAAGGCCCAGCTTGTATATTTTGAGCCCACATACAGGTGTACACTTGCTTTTCAACAGCTTTGTGGAGCTGGGTTACACAGTGCTGCAATCTGTAAGTTTAATGAAGGTGATCATTTACAAGCACCTCACAAACCCTCCAGCTCCTCTTCTTCCCAGTACAGAGTAACAAATCCTTTCTGTCACTATATGGATTGAGAAGGCTGCCTTTCAAAAGACAACCACTTGCCTCTGTATCTTGGCATTATGACAGCCTGAGCTTCCTTGTAACAACATGGTTTATGTTTGCCATGTTTCAAAAGCCTCTCAGTATTCCCAGACTTTTGCCTTTCTGCCAGCGTATTACAAAGAATAAGGAAACAGCAGAAAAAACAGTGGTTATGTGAGAGCTAATTAGTTTGCTGCCATTAACCACATTTCATTGCAAATGCCACACCCTGTCAGACACTTTTTTAAAAAAAAGTGGAAACCACACTAATATAAGAAGTTTCTTTTTTGTTTCCTTTCAGAGCAACAGACATCAGAACAAGTAAGCTCATTACAACTTGAAAAAWGAGCTTGTGAACCCTATTTCTGAAYATGCAGTTGGTCTGTAAATTCTATTTCCTTCCACTCAGTGAAATACTGCTGTTCACACAAAACAAACCAAGAAGTCTGAATCTTTTAACAGAAACTCATGAGAAAAGGGGCTAATGTGTTTCCACTGGCTGAGGAGCCAACCAAGGATTGTTTGCAATACCAACCAAGGAGTGCTGGTAATCACACACTGTGAAAGAACAAGAGAAAGAGCTGTATGAAGGTAGAGCAGAACTTTTCTGGGGCAAACGTCTTTGTTCTGGCTCCTGGAGATAAGCACAGCACAAACTTCTGTGGATCTTGGATGCTCCCTTCCCCTTAAGAGTCGGACATCACAAATACTACAGTTCATAATTACAAACCCCAAAACAACACAAACTGAAAGATTTAGAAGTCACTTGTAATAACTGTGCCAGAACAAAGGGTTAATAAAGGTAACACTTTACAAACCTGAGCAGGCATTGCCCGTTCTGCTTTTCCTCTGCTGGCTTTTTTCTGCCTCTCAATCCGTTGCTTTGGTACAGGAGGCTCAGACTTGAAAGATCCCATCCTAACCAAAATACAAAGAACACATACATGCAAATTTGGCTTACACTGTATGCTCAGGAATCTTTGCACTGAGAAGTGGATCTCCTGAAGAAAGTAYAAAGTGATGACCAATAACTGAAAATAAAGCTTCACCACATTTAGAGATTTCTGCGAAGAACCAGCCACAAAAGTTGCTCCCAATATCAACACATGCAGAAAAATGTATGCAATTATTCCAACTTTCTTTTTAGACTGAAAACTTCAAATCTACTTATCTTAAAACTAATTAAGAAATTAAACAGAATATACAGCTCATATCCTCCAATATCCTCATCTGAATTTATTACAAACACTTCTGCCTGAAAACTCTCTGAAGACACTATTTATCTCTTTTTCATCTATTGTTGAGTTTCTCTAAGTTCAGGTCTRCCACAAGTTTTTAAAATACAGTCTGAGAGGACTGGCCAATTTAGCTTTCATTTGTCTCAACACTGATTGTCAGRGGCATGTGGGGGAAGGGGTGCACACATGAGGCTTGCAGGAGACAGCCAGGAGATGGGCAAAGCCTTGTCTCWGGGGTGACTTCACTTGGCAACGTCTCGCATGGCACAGGCAGTCAGCAGGAGACACTGCACCCCCAGAGACGCTTCAGCAATGGGACGGTGAGAGGTCTCCACCAATGGACTGCACAGGAAGGTTCCACTGGACCAATTGTCTCCTGCCAGCAGGCAGACTTTGGGAGGAGCCAGGTGCCATAGAAAGTAACTGCACCACTGGCTTCTTGGCTGGGGGGTTTTGTGCTTTTACCRCTAGCTTCTGGTCGGAACTTTGGGGGCTGGGACTTTTACTGACTTGCTTTTCCAACTTGTGAGCTTTGGGCTGGGGCTTCTCAGATAYTTGCTTTTTGACGTTGGTTTGGGGGGCTTTAACTGTGCTTTTTGTTTTTGAGCTAACTCACAGTGCTCGCCGGCTGGGCCCACTTGCCCTGGCCCTAGCCTCTTTTTGCCCTGGCTCTGCCTTTTAGCTCTTCTGCCCTCGCTAGCTCTCCTTCACCCCTGCACATCAGCCTTCCCTCCCACTGGGTGCTTGGCAGGAACGCCAGCTGCCCTCCRAGCCTCGACYGCAGCATCTGCCTCGCCCCACTCCTTCACCTGCCCCAGCCGCCGCCTGTCCTGCCTCCCTGCGTGTCCCTGCTCAACGCCTGCCTGAGCCACCCAACTCCGACCTGACCCACGGCTGTGATCCCCGCCGCCGCTCTGTCCAGGATCCCGGACCGAGTGCCCGAGTGCCACTCACCGCGTGTCCGGCAGCGGCGGGAGCGGTGCCTGGGAGCCGCGCCTCTCGCCAGCTGCACACCTCCCAGCCGGCACCCAGCACATCCCCGCCCCGCGGATGTCGACGGCACCTCCCCGCTCCTGCTGGTGGTAACGCCCGYTTTCTCCCTCYGTCTCCCCTCTCTCTCCCGTCCCTTTTCCTTTTCCTTTGTCATTTTCTGTCTTTTCCAACCCCCTGTTGTGGGCAATTACTTCTCTCTTCTCGTTTTCCTTYACCAATAACGGGTTTTCAGATACAAAGTTTGCCTCGGTTGACTTAATTTCGTTCCTGACCGTCTAATTTYAAAASAACTCSTTGCAGTTCCTCGCAGAATGCTACAGAGGAGTTCATTGTACCAGAAGAACAGGGACCACGCAGTCCTTGTCAACACTCTGCTGTGACCTCAGATTACACTCAATTCAAGCCCAGGGCATCAAAAGTAAGAATCTATCACAGCCATTATCTTGTACTACAGTTCATACTATTTCCATGAAGAAACTTACATGTAGTGAAAAGTAGGTGCTCTTCTTAAGTACTTGAGTGCTTCTTGTCCCACTGTCTGCCAGGCATCGCTAGGTAAAAACCCGCCTGGAATGTCCTCAGGATCATCAGTTTCTTCTACTTCTGTGCGATTTATACCCATGAAGGTTAGCTACAAAAGAAAATAAGTTGCAGTAAAAATTCACTTTGAGGCAAACCAGTAGATACATTCATGGTGAAACGCTGCATCGTGGTGTTTGCCTGATAGATTCAGTATTTAATACCACTACCTAAGAACTTTGACTTTCCTGAAGATACTGYGAAAACAGATAAATACTCAAGTTCACACTTGTGTTCAGCAAGCAATAAAAAAAAAATCATAGGTAAGTAAAACTGCTTAGATTCCAGCACATTTTCAATGATGTATGAAGTAGCAAAACATTACTTATATTGCACTACAGAGCTCAGAAGTCTCACCGTTTCTGACCACCACACTCCCAGGAAGCCCAGCCCCTCAAATACCATAGAACAATTTATCTGGCCTATCCCTATATCTACCAGTCCAGACTAATTCAGGAAAAACTTTAAATTGAACTTTATCTTTTTTCAGATTGTAGAGCTCTAGACKCAAGCAAACACTCAAAACTCCTCRTTGATCATCTGTAACATAAGAGAGYATTTTCAAGGAGAAAAAAACATCAGCAGCCTGCCTAAAAGCTGTGTTGAACAAACTCTCCTGCCCAGTCACTGCACAAAGAGACAAACTGTCCAGTCTGAAAGCATTCAGGTGATCCAAAGTCCCATTTCATGTCAGTGGTACAGCATCTCAACAGCTCTATCCAAAAACATAGAAACCAGYGGACTGGATAAAGAAACTACTTTTCTACTGAGAAACTACAGCAGAGTAACCAAAAAAAGTGCAGGAGACCTTGAGGGCATGAACTGACTGAACTGTGATGAAAGAGCAGCAGTGCAATAATGGGGGAGAGGTGTCTGCATTTTAAGTTAGAATTTACCCTACTGCAAATGCTTAACACGTAGYTTAAGACAATTAACAATGTTAACCAGAAAGAAATTCAGAGGAAAAGCATTAAATTCCATCAGAASTGCCATGACAATCTGAGGCTTTATGGTTCAGTARCARTCAGGGCAAATCACCAGTAAAACTGATGGCAAATTCAGAGCCAAGAACTTACCAAGTCCTCTGCAAATGCAGCTGAATCAAATGCTGACATCTCCAACTGTAACTCATTGGCTTTCTCCTTTCCTATACTGCTTGCTAGAACAAGAAACTGGGCATCCAGTGCAGCCTCTCGTGCACGGGAAACTGTTACAGAAAAGATTTTATGGTAATTAATATGAAATTGTCATAAAAATAATAAAATTCAGCACAGGGGCTATCCTGGCTTTAGCACTTTGGAAATGGTTTTACTACAATGACCTCTAACACACTTGCATAATCCTTGTAATATTTGCATTTAAAAAACAAGGAAAGGATTACACTAACAAACCATGAGAAAGTAACACATGATTTTGAAGAACAAATGTATTTTTTATCAACATGTCTTTCACTTCTCCAAGTGAAATGAACCCCTCTATACTGATATCTTTTATGTGTTCTACTTAAATTGTTCCAGTGAATCAAAATAMAGCAAATGTATTTTTAAGAGCAAATAAACTGTAACAACATTTATTTTCTCACAAACTTATTCAACCAATCTTCAACTCAACATAATTCTTTCAAGTCATATAAAAATTCTGATTAAGTCCTTGGACCTCAACTTTACTCTTGCCCTCTTTTGTTTGTGAGGCATCATCACCTCATGCTTAGCCAAACACATAAATTGAAGACAGCATTTTTTACCTCCGACAAAATTTGTTTTACCTCCATCAAAAAGTCTATTGGCTTCTTCCAAAGCTTCTGTCAGTTTGTTGCTTTTCGAATTCAACATAGCTTCTCGATTTTCTGTGGGAAAAGACACAACACAAATCCTGAACTATTTAAATGCAAGAAGCACTGTGMCAGGCTGAGCTTGTTTGACTCTGATTGGGGGCAGGTGCCCATCAAAGCTTCATCATCCTCAGCTGGACCAGGAGAAAAAAAAACAAAACAAAAAGCTCATGGGTCTAGACAAGGGCAGGGAGAGATCATTCATCAGTTACCCTCACGGGTGAAACTTGCTCGAGCTGGGGAAATTAGTGACATTTCCATGACAGAAACAAACAAGCCCCCGAAACTATGTGCTTGGTCAATTYTGTAAACAGGCTGGATCACACATAAACTACATTGTAGCATCTTGTAAAATAACTACACGTGTTTATCAAGTATTCAGAAAACTATACCCATGTGTTGCTGAACTTGGCAGTGCTACTCACACAAGCACTRCACCATTTTTTGTGAGGAAAACAGAACAATCCAAACACATACAGAAGGACTCACAAACCTGTCTACAGAGATGCTAAAGACCGCACAGCATTTTTTGGAAAACCCAAGAATAACTTTCTGGTCCAGGCACATAATGGTACGTGCAGTTTCAAACTAAAACTCAGACACCATGAAAGCAAAATTCAAGGATTTCAGTGCATCTCTAGRTCTAAACTCGACAGTGTAAGCACCATGTGTGGGTTAGTGCAGCTAAATCCCTCATAACCTCGCTGTCCCTGGGGATGCAGAAGGATTTTTCAGGACAAGAGGGAATGGCTTCACACTAAAGGAGACCAGGTTTAGGTATCAGGAAGAAATGCTTTACTGTGAGGCTGGGGAGGCCTTGGCACAGGGTGGCTGYCCCATCCCTGGAAGTGTSCAAGGTCAGGCTGGACGGAGCTYGGAGCACGCTGTGATAGTGGAAGGTGCCCCTGCCCATGGCAGGCAGTTGGAACGAAAATACCTGAAAGGCCCCTTCCAACCAACACATGATTCTGCGATTCCACTCTTCCTGGGACCCGAATTTCATATTCGACCCAAAATATCGGGAGCCCAAGGAACCCGGAGCTCCCGGGAACGCTCCCAACAGTTCCCCGCACGCCAGGAGCAGCCGCCAGCCCTGGAGGGCCCCGGCCGCCAGCCCGGACTCCCCATCCGTATCCGCAGMGCTTCCCGCGCCGCCTCCTTACGCTGCACGGTGGAGATGAGCTTCCGGTACTGTATCCGAATCATCCTGTTGTGGTCCCGGTCCCGGTCCTCGCCCTCGTTGATGCTGAGCTGCCGGAGCCTGTCGCCCGCCGTGTCCCCCCCGTCCTCCTGGGCGCGCGGCGAGCGCGAGCGGCGGCCCCGAGAGGCCGGCGAGGACTCGCCGCTGTCGCTGGTCTGCGACATGGCGGGAGCGCGGCCGCGGCAGCTGTCACCCGGAGCCGCCGGGCTGGCTCCGGCTCACGTGTGTGCCGGTCTGCCCGGGATACACGCGCCGAGTCGAGCCTGCGCAGTTCGCCTCAAAGGACCTTGTCTTCAGGCACCGCCGGTGATCGCTGAGCCGCCGCGCTCCGATCGTGATCTTCCATGTTGGTGCTGTTTTCCGCCTCGGTCCTGCAGCCTGCGCGGTCTGTTCCTCGGCAAACCGGCCGGGCCCTTCTGATCCGTTGCGGAGGTGGTTACGGAGCTCTCAACGTTCCTTTAACATTTACTCAGTTCCTCGCAGGCCGTTCCGAGCCGCGCCGCGTGGCCGAGCGCTGTGAGCGGCGCTGGGCGCTGCGCGGAGCAGAGGCCGCTCCGCTCCGCTCCGCTGTGGGCCCGGAGCCGCCGCCGCCGCCCGAGGGCGCTGTGGGCGCGGAGACCCGCGGAGCGTGAGGGGAGAGGCGGGGAAAGCCAACATCTGAGGGGAAAGCGGGGAAATGAGAGATAAAGGGACGCTGCGCTGTCCCCGCGCCGCCTCTAATGCATGGATATGTCCGTGGAAATGGCTGCGTTAGTCACTGAGCAGGGATCTGTGCTCTGGCAAGTGGAATAAATCATAGAGCCGTAGAAGGGGTTGGGTTGGAAGGGACCATAAAGACCATCTAGTTAGAATCGTGGAATCATCAGGGTTGGATGAGACCTTCAAGATCATCCAGTGCAATGTTCAGCCAGCACTGCCGCTGTAAACCCTAAACCACAAACCACATCACCCAGCTCCTCCTGAACATCTCCAGGGATGGTGACTYCACCACCTCCCTGGGCAACCTATTCCAAATGCCTGAGCACCTAAACAGTGAAAAAAAAAAAAAAATCTGATACCTAATTTGAATGTCTCCTATCCGAGCTTAAAGCCACTTCCTCTGGTCTTCTCACTTCAGGCACAGCAGAGACTGGTCCCACCTCACCGCGCCCTCCTCCAAGCCAGGGATTTGCGCACAGCGATGAAATCCCAGCTGAGCATCCTTTGCTTGAGACTAAAACCCCCCARCTCCCTCAGCCATCCCTCATAAGAGTTCTCTGGAAASTCTCCAGCACCTCAATGTCCTTTTTATAGTGAAGAGCCCAAAACTGAATGCACCACTCAAGATAATGGCCTCACCAATGCAGAATACAGGGGGACGATCCCTTCCCTGGTGCTGCTCATCACACTGTTCTCAAGACAGAGGATTCAAATGAATTTATATTGCAAAATATACATCATAATACTTAGCCATTCATTATTGATTAATATTGTAGTTTTGTTCTAATTATTGTGGTGGTTTTCTGAGGTATTTTTGGGAGTATTTTCTGAAACTTCTTCATAGATCAGTTTGATTCAGTATATAGACATGGATCTACTTTGGCTTTCCCAAACCAGTACTTCAGCTGGACTTCAGACTGCAACTATGCACAAGCTATCATTCAAAATGCAKATTTAAAATATGTAATACTTCAGTAGAACATTAATGAATAGTATTTGAACTCTTGAACAATTCTCTATTCTTCATGTGACTAGTACAGTTCTGTCAAATTTGCATTGCAAATTCAAYATGAGTAATTCGCTTTTGGATGCTGACACAGAAAGGCTCAAGAGAGGATCCAAACAAGACTGGGGCCCATTTTACCCTGCAGTACACAAACACATGTTAAAAAATATTCAGGATGCAAATACAGACTTAGCAAATGTGAGTTAAAATTTTTTACTGTCATCTCACTATGCTTAATAGGAACTAAACATTCTGCAATATTGCCAGATATTGCCCTGCATTTTTATTTTGAGTTCTGCTTATCCAGATGATCAGATCCCTGCTTTCTTGGCTATAATCATGTATCTGTGTCAATTGTTACTGTCAAYTGTGAAAATGGTAAGTGAAGAAATATTCTAGGTGCAATTGACTGCAAGATTTTCCAGTTGTCTTTACTCACCAAGATTGTTTTTTGTCTGATGTTCATTCAGTTGTCATCCATGAATATACAGATAACCTTATTCTTATTGAAATSAGAAGACGCACATAGAAGGATCCTGAAATAAATATTTCAGATTTATTAGGAGAGTTTCAAGTTTCGTTGTGTGCAGATTTCACCATTCTACCAAATGTAGAGTTTCTGGCATTTAGCAGAGGATCTCCAACTGAATTTAACTCCTAATGTTGTACACTTTGTATATACTGTGATCATACAGGTACTGTACTTTAGCAAGCCAAACACAATCTCCATTGTCATCAAATACAAAGCAATAATGTGGTCTTTTTATGGTGCTGCATAGTGAATTACAGGTGGGGTTTATGGTGCATCTGGGTGATCTCATCTAGAGCCCTTAAAATGTGGATCTACCACTATTCCATTTACTATCAAATTTAATCATTTGTCCAGTTCTGGAAATTGGTCTCCTGATGTGAATATCCCTGACTTGCTGGCAGATGTTCTCAGTCACTAATGGAAAAACACTTATGTTTAAAAGAGACAGTTTAGTCACTGACTAGGAGTGTTGCTTATGTTTTTAAAGCACAAACCTTTTGCATTTCTGTTGAATACACCAAAATAAATGCTACTGTTGAGGATGAAAAGATAAAGCAAGAAATTAGTTGTCTAAAAACATGTCAACACAGGACTTGTTGCCCATTGATGGCTGTTCCTGGTAAAAAGTTAATCCTGATGATGTGAAACAGGGCCTGGACTAATTGAAAACATCAGAAATAAAAYATGTGAGATACTTGGCATTCAGCTGCCAGCTCTRCAAGCAAACACAGATGAGGGGAAACTCTTTTAATGAGTGTAGCTAATGTAAAAATTTTGTTTTACAATATGGAAGTGTGAATTTGTATASTTGGTTCTTGCAGCAGCTGTTATTTCTGTATTTACAGATAATCCTGTGGGGGTGAAAATCTGGCACCAGATATTCCCTCAGCAGAGWGGATTAGGTTACAGCCCATCACATCACAGGATACATTGTGCCAATCAAAGAAAGTATTTTCAGACGAATATGAAAGAAATAATATTAATAGAACTATGAAAAAAACTGGGGCCCAATTTGGTGGGATGTCAAGGAAAAAATCCTGGCAGGATCAAACCCTCATTGGCACCAGAAACTCTTTATTATTAARGACTTGGAAGGTTTCATTAAGTGAAAGACTGACATCAGGTTACTACATCAACAACATGCACAAGTCATGCTGCTGGAGACCAAAATGCTGAAAACCTTCCACTTTTCCCCTACAATCAAACAGCAATGTAAAAAAATAAAATAAAATAAAATAAAATAAAATAAATCTTTGCAAGAAGGAGCGGGAAATATATACATATATCAGTGATGCCTCAGAGTGGAGAAGTAGCCAGACAGCTGCAGCCTTGGTGGTCCATCCAGCACATTTTGAATGTAGGAACAAACAAATTAAAAACAAATGTGGAACAATGTCAGATTTTTGCAAAAGCAAAAAGCCAATTAGTATTCTAAAGATTTATGCCCATATTTTGCATAACTGCAYGGCTATTTTTTGGACATAAAAATTTTAATATGCTAATAATTGCTGTATTCAGAGACAATTCATAAATTCACTATTTTTTATAACAATGTCTAGAAATTATCACCTCTTAGACACTTCAAACACTGTGCAACAACTGAATTAAACCTATGCATTTCTGTGATAAGCTTAATCTTATCCCAGCAATAATTTCTTCATATCTTGTGCTGATATGAATATATTTGTATTTATGTGTTTGAAGGCCTGTAACTCACAACCTATCATGAAAAAAGTATTTTTTTCTTTTCTGAAACAGTGTATTCCAAGGGAGGATTTTCCAAAAGTGCCACATAACTGAAAACATGCTCTACATAAAAGAAATTTGTGTGTTTGGTGYGGGTTTCCTATTCCAGTGACGTGTGCTTTGGGGGTTTATGGTTGAAACAGCTCCATGCTGAAGTGGTGTGGGTTTATTCCCTGAAAAACTCACACATGTAASACTGACTTCAAGCACTCCATTCAAACCAGTGGGCTGAAAACTTCACCTTATCCCGTGTGGGAAGGGACAAAGCTGCATTCCCTCTTTGCTGCCCACGTGGGYAAGAGAAAACTGAACACAGGCAAAGGGATGAAGAATGGAACKGAGGCAGAAGACTTCTTTTTCYTTCTCTCCATCCTGCCAGGTAATCTACTCGCATTCCAAAGCTTTGAATGTTTATTGTCAGCTGCAGCAAGGCGTTCCTTAGGAAACAGAGGAGCAGTGGTTTTCTAAAGGCAGCTGTCACTTCCAGCAGTGCTGTTGTTATTTACATTTGTCACATGCTAAATTGATCCGTTTCCCAACCTTTGCTTGCGAGGTCAGGTGAAAGGCACAGCCTGATATTTGGTTGTTACAGTCCTGGAGTGGAAAGCCAGAGGATAAAGTTCCAGTTACATTGGTTTAACGTGGAACTTGTCTCCCTGCCTTAAGCAATCCATATCCCAACAACAACCACAACGACAGTGCCAACGTGCTGCACCCAGAGTACAGGACCTGTCCTGTGTCATTCCCATCCAGCAACTGAGAATTCCTGGGAAGAACTGATGTGTCACAGCCCCACAGCTCCCTGGGTCAGATTCCTTACACTTCATAGCTCTCCAGCATAGTGTTCTCAAACATCAGCCAATTCACATTAATAGAACACTTTCATGTGATCCAGGGAGAAAGGGGATCCACACACCAGCTAGGAGTGAAGGAGTGCAGAAGGTTATAAAAATCAGGGACAGAGTGGTGCATTTTCATTTTTAGTCTAGAGGAAAATTGGGTAAGTAATTTTTTTTATTAGTTCTTTAAATTTGAAAGTGTCTAGACTCAAAACAGTTTACTAATTATGTTTTAGACATTACAAAAAGGCAAAGGGAGTGTCTGACAAGTAAAAGAATTTTTTSTCTGTACCAGAAAAGAAGAGTGTCTCCTTTGAGGTTCTATAGTTTCATGATCTCTTGTATAACTTGTTTTACAATCCCCATACCCTATATAGTATGTCTACAGGATGATGTCTTGTTTAGTCAGTATCTCTCTAAGACCAAGAGACTGATCATTAAATGTGTATGTCCTAAAATAGCTGTTTTAAAAACAAGTTACAACATTACAGACTGTCATAACTATTTGCAAATGCTGGAGTTGTTAAATGTGGCTCTCTTCCATCGTTGTTCTCTTTTTATTTTTTTTCAGAAACAGTTCTAAGGGTTTGTGTCAGAAAGGACTGCTTGTTGTTTTTAAGTTGCCATGTAACAAGAAGAATGTGTGTTTCTCATGCAGAATTTTAGGGATGAAATGAGCTGGCTGCTCGCTAGACCAATTATGCAGATATTTGATGATGTTCTTAAGTGGGAACTGTCTACGGTGTTTTTTCCTCTCATGCATAGTAAAGTTTGCTTCAGGCTGTAAAACACAACACTGAGCAGTTGTAGGTACAATATTGCCTCCGGTGACCCATAGATCTTCAGGGAGTTGAAGTCACTTCYAGCTTTATCCACTAGGAGAGCTAATTAGATCAAAATAAGATTAGCAAAAAAATGATTATGTTAATGTTTTGAACAGTATATTGAAATCCATTGTCAATGTGTAAGTCCATGGCCAGTTCAATTATTTCTGGATTCTGTWGTTGAAAAGGGTTCAATGTTTTGGAAACTGTTTTCCCAGTTAAAAAAAAAAAAAAGTAGGTTTATCTTCACGCAGAAAATGACAATATTAGTGACAGACACAGAATCACAATGGCAGGCTTCATCTGTATTGCAAAGTGGATATTTCATACAAAATCTGATCTTATCTAAAAACCAGAGTGTTCATAGATTGCATTTTCTGCTTGTGATTCATCTATTCARGATCAAGCTGCACACTATGTAAATTGTTTTCCCTTTACACAGCCYAAAAGATGGATTAGAAACCTGCTATGCATGTAAGAGTTTTAAAAAATTCCATCCCTTCATGTCAAAACATTTTCATTATAAATTCAAAGATTAATTAAGTGCAACTATAAATCTTATTTTATAAGGATTTTGGACAGGAAAAAGTGCTGGTGGTTGACCAGAAAAGTCAGATGGGCCTATGGGTGGATGATCTAATCTTCATTAGTTTAGTTCTCAGTAATCTGACATCTGCATCTACATCTCTATCTGCATCACATCCAGACATTTTTCCATCTCTAAGGCAGAGTCCTGTGACAATGGCAGGMTTGGATTTCCTGGCCTAAGGAGATCAGTAGGTATTTTGAACATGCTYCTGAATTRTCCAGTTAGTGATTTTTCATCAAGCATTWTGACAATCTTTGGSAAGCAAYSTAGTCTGGGAAAAAGCCAATCTAAGCTGATCTAAGTTATATTATAGTTGCATATTTTATCAGTAAAGTCCATAATAAGTCTGAAAAGAGTAACATTTTACCCTGCTTCTATGATGAAGGCTTARAGCTAAATGAATGGCTTAAGTGCAGTTAATTGATTCCACATTTAATTGCAGAAACTGATGGTTTGAAGAGCTGCACTGCTGACAGCCAGGCCAAGAGCAGAGCCATCAGAGATTACAGTTTTTATTTTTCTTGACATAACCCTTTTTAAGTACTATGTTCTCAAAATCACATGGTGAAACAAATTGATTTGTTTTGTATGCTTTCATTGGAAGCTCTTTAATGCAGGATCCTATGAAAATACAGCAGTTGGTCAAGATCCATAYACAGAATATACAAGCCTCAGCAAGCTTGACAAAATACTGAGCTATATATTCTTGCCAAATTAAATTTGTCATTAAATGCTAGTTARGACTTGACAGACTCATTTACTTCCCTGGTTTCCCAGCAAGCATAAGATCCAGCCAGCACTCTTTATTCTTGGTCAAAGCCAAGCTTCAGCCAGCTCTGAGTCCTTGCAAATGGATTCAGATATTTATATTTATTTGTTTCATGTGCAAACAGTAGTGTGCTGCGGGGAATTTTGTAGGACTTTAATGGGTCTGTGCATAAATAAAAGGTAAGAATGATTTATTTTATTACCTAGATGAAATCAGCTTTTCTGAGTATAAGTAATCAGAAAAAATTTCCTGGTTCATGGCAACCAGACTGGGTCAAAACAGTTTTTCTTGCTACCAAAACATAATGTGATTAATATAGTGCTAATATTTTTGTTTTGATATGAACAGCTGCCATATTTTCTACAGGAATATTTTAGAAGGGAACAAGACCAGTATAACTGTGAGTAAGCAAGGAGGATGATGAGATAATTTCCCTAGAAACAGTCAAATAAACCAGAAAAMTTCATCAGTGACCCAACACTATAGATGTTTCTGCACAATATAGCAGCCTGAAGAATTGACCAAGTTAGACAAAACATCAGATATTTTCAAAGGAATTCTTTGATAAATATAATCTCAGAACATTTTATCCCACACCCAAAACATATTTCCTCCATCAGATCTGTAAAAATATTACTATTTTGGAGAGATACTAAAATAGAGGATTTGTTGCTCAGTCCTGTTTTCTATGATTCTGTGAAGTGTCAGMCAAAGAGCACCATTTCTGTGCACTGAAGGCTTGCTGTCAGATTTTCACAAACTCTCCAAAAGAGGCAGAGAGGATCCTTTTCGATCTTCTGAAGCACAAACAATTTTTGATGTTGACAAACTGACATCGTGAGCAACTTCTGGTTGAAGCCAGAAACACAACAATTGCTGCAGTAAGGGAGGGGGAAAAACCTAAAGAAGCTGTTCATGAGTATCAAAATACCAGTTTTTTACAGCCCAGCTAAATAAATCTGCAGGTTTTGACCTTGTCTGCCTAGATTTTAATGGGCTCTGTGTTGTTTTTAGCATSAATTCTGCAGCACTTCAGGGTGATRKGTGTTATACAAAGCTGTCAGTTCTAATCCCAGTGTGATCTGAGCTATTGCCTGTATTTCTGTGTATGTGTCTGTGTTCTATATCTACAGCATATTGATACCATTGAAACTATAATTATTATTATCTGTTGGAATAAGTTGCAGGCCTGCTTTTTACACTGCCTGTTACTCACAGTTTCCATGCAACTTGCAACTGTAAGCTGAAAATTACTCTGAACCACTTTCTTGATGAGAAAAATTTGATTTTACCCACAAATTTGGAGCACTGCACAGTTTTATTGAACCCATATGAAAATTGCTGCTTGATACCGTGGGGCAGGAGGTTTAAATTCACAGTCTAGATAAAGTTGGGGGAAAGTTCAATTTCTTTGATAGACTCTTAAATCATGCAATGCTCACACCAAGGGGTGAAGTGTGTCCAGAGCACTGACCATGGAAATATTCTTGCATTCTAATAAACAAGCCTTAACATTTATTGATTGTTCTATATGCAATATTTAGTTCTTGCATGAAGACTTACCAGCCCAAATCCAGTATTTCAATCATGGCATGTTAAACAATTCATGCTTGAGCATTTTGCACTAATATATTGTACAGGCTCATATCATTCTGTGGCAAGTTCTGTTCTTACATATGAAGTTTAAAGAGGTTTGAGTCAACCTGTGTGCTATCACACTTTTCAGAACAGACTATTACTCYTTTCTGGATGCACAGGGGTTCACCAAGTAATCTTTAAGAGTTTGCTGTACAAGAAGAAAAGATTCACGTTTGGAAGAAGAAACCAGTCTTTATCCACATGAACTTTAAACTGAACAAACAATTGTAGGCTATATTTTGTGCTCATTCCACTGATTTGAAATATGGTTAATATCCAGTTTTTGGTACTACTGATTGGTAGTTAGTTCTGTACAATCTGCCATTATTTCCTGTTTAAAGTTTTACATATTCAATGTTACAATCCCTGCTTAAAAGTGCCACTGTAGAGCAGAATTATGTACAACAACTATTTTGTGAGTCTGGTCTCCAGGGAACCCTCCTCAAATCAAAACTGAGATTGAATTAAAGTACTGTAAAGCCTGCAACTAACATATTCCTTAATGATGATGAAAAGCCAATGAAAAAGTACACCTGTAAATTAAAAGTGAATTCTGAAACTGGATATTGTTCATATTAGTGGAAAATGAGAACATGAATATAAATAGTGTAGACYCAGCTGGAGAAGGCAGTAAGTTATAAGAGTTTAAATCTGTCATTAGGTGAAGCTGATTAGGTTTAGGTCTGTCAGAAGGATGAAGAGTTGTGCCATCTGTAACAACAGTGAGCAGCTTAGGTAACTTTATCTCCACCAACCACCAGGGATCACCAGGACCACTTCCCACCAGCACRGCATTAGATCATCTGCTAAAAAAGCCACTGCCACAGAGGCAAACATCAAACCCAGTTCAGAGTGGGATAATGCAGTTCAGACACCATTCCTTGTCACCATAGCATCAGAAATACCTGGAGGACTGGCTTTAAATGAGTTTTCTCAATCTTGTTTTGCAATCCTGCTCAGTTGAGTCAAAGGAATCAGGGAGAAAATAGGTTTAGCATTTACATTCAGCTTAAACATTCATTACACTMATTTTAAAAATTGTAATATGTATGAAACTATGGTATTGTCAGTAAGGAAGCAGTCTCATTAGCATGCAATTCATTCTCCTTTGGGAAAAAAACACATAAAAATTATTTCAGTCCTACTGATGGGTTGTTGTTTTGGTTTTTTTTTAATAACATCTTCGAAGATACCTCTGTGATGTTACTCTGCACAAAACTGTTCTTAGCTGACCTTACAAATAAACCTGATGAAACATTTTGTTCCTGATTAGCTTTGATATGTGATGGAGTGTTTTTGTGCAAGGCTAGATCAGTGTAATATGCTTGGAAAAGTCCATAATCCAGGACATATTCCATGTAAAATATAACCTAATCTTTTAGAAAAGCAATGCCAAATCAAACCAGTAATCATCTTCATTCTGTATTGTTATTCTGAAGGCTGAACATCAGCCCGAGATTCTTGCTTAGCCCAGGATTACACAACATGTTAATGGCCTAATCACTCAATTCCCCTGTGCCTCAATTTCTGCTTTGTAAAAATGTCAGCAGCRTTCTCCTGCTTTGTGATTCAGTGAGAAACTTGTACAAGTAATCCAACTAAATGTTACAGTACATGTGAGGGATGTGGTTACTTAATSTCACTATTTTCAAGGTGCAGAAGACTGAAGAAACTCACGAAATTTCATTTCAAAGTAAATGTTTTTTCAGTCAGCCTCGGGAATCTTTGTAAACAACAATTCATGCCTTTATGAGCACCATCTTKACTAAAATTTCAGAAGTCAGTGACTCAGTTCCCAGAGTTAGTCCTGCAAAAACCTAATACACTTGCTTGGACTAGAATCTGAAACCTAACCCCTGTCTGGCTATTAACAAGTTGTCTTGAGATGCTTGTCTCCTGAGAGATTTATTTTCACAGCCTGCTCTCACTGCTGATAAAAAGCAACATTTCTGGAATAAGAGTATTGACAACTGCTAAATATTCAATAGCTGAGTTTATATCTAATTTATTCTCAAATAGTGAAAAAYTGCTTCAGGCTAAATGGCCTCTAACTGAGGATGAAGGATATAATCTGTATAGGGTATCTGCTTTTATAGATATGTAATATATAATATATGCATGTGTAGGTTTGTGTGTGACTGTGTGGTACATGGTTATGTACCTGTGTCAGGTCAGCAGAAAAAAAAAAAACAAAACAATAAATGTCCTCCTCTCAGCCCAAGGAGAGTGTCTGAGTGCTGGAGGCTTTCCAGAAGCCCGAGAACGAGTCCTCCTCTCCTGGATATTTGTGTGGGAATGTGGGTGTGTTAGCACAAATCCCAGAAATCAGCTGCTACCTGCCAACTCYGACATGTCAACACACCTCAGGCCAGGAAAGTGGGAGATTAAACACTGCTGCCATCCACAATTAGGGCCAGGCAGTTGCTGACAGCTGGTTCCGACCCCACAGCTAAAACAGAACGACCAGGAAGGGATCCCTTCCCCTCTTCTGCCTCTTTCCTGCCATTCTCATCAGCTCTCAGAAAACCAGACCTGGTGGCAGCTCCTCACTCTCCCTTCTATTTCCACTGAATCTCTTGGGTAAAGGGAGGAGAAAAAAAGGGGAATGCATGAACAGAAGAGGGGAAAGCAGGAAAAATAGTTTGAAGAAGGAAAAGACCTGAAAAGAGGCAAGAAATCATTCATCTTGTGATGCATTGTCCCCAGGCCCTCTGGCCAACTGATCCCCAMCTTGTATATGTTTCCTCCTCTGCCTCACATCATATGGATTTTTGTTTCTCTCAGTCTGTCCCACTGTTCCCAGTGCTGAGACTGGACACCAYAGCAGGCAGACCAGCTCAAGGAGCAGGGAGCAGGTTCTGAAATTCACCCCTCACATCAGACTTCCCATCAYTGCTTCCAGAATTAGCCCCGAGTCAGAGTTATGCTCTTCCTCCCTCAGCTGTGAGMTTTAGGAACAGAAATTCCTCACTTTGAGTGAGTGTTTGCATTTAGAGTGTGAAAACAAATGTAAACTCTTGTCAAATTGTCTATGACCTGACTTACACAGTCATACATGTCTCATAATACAAGAATACTGGGGGAAATATTGCTCATAATCATAATCAGCTCTTTAGAAAAGGCCAGCAGTAATAATAAGGAAATARTTTGCASTCCCTGCACAATGATAGGCACAGAYTGACCAGAGAGCCTCCCCTATAGCTCCTGATTTTTGTTAGCTGTTTGTGGTGTTCAGAATTTAAAAAGGAATCTGTGTCCTGCTCTCCATTGTTGGATGGTGCATGTGGACAAAGAGAGAGAGTCAATGCACCACACAGAGCTCTGAATCCACAACCTTCCCTGAYTGAAGTGCTGCAGATGGAATCTGGTGAAAAACTGCTGGTGTAGATGTGGTTTGRAAAGAGAAATGTTCCAGTACTTGGATATTATTATTTGGATCATATATATTTTATGAAATTTTTTTGGCATCACTTTTAAGGATTAGACCCTCTGCATTACATCGACATCTGCAACCAGTGCAGCAGAAGGGAATGTATGTGATCTGAAAACATTTAATGAAGGAGATTATTGAGATCCACAGATGTAGGCACTGAGAATCAATTTGTGCATCCTGAGGTGGCCATGACATCCTCATGGGACTGGCAGATAAAACACAAAATTTTTCTGAGACCCATGTATTCTGGAGAGGCAAAAGACAAGCAGGATACGACAGAATCACATCTAGGATTTCCATAATCACTTTTATTTATTATTGCTTGAAACTATATAGTACTAGGAAAGTTCTGTTCAGAGCTGAAATGACAGCTGGATTTATTTATTTTTTCAGCTGGGAAAATATTACTAGATAGAAAGTAAAATAAAATAAATTAGCACCCCCATGTTTCCTTATGAAGGGCACCCCCTGATGGAGGTTCCAATAACATTAACTCAAATTCCAGCATGGTCTGGTAACTGGAGCATGCTGAGGAAGCCAGTGCYGACATCCTAGCTCTGCCACTTGGTAGGMTTTTTAACCTTGAGCAAATCCATTMTTCTCCAAAGAAATATGTGTCTTTTTTTGCACTTTCTGTGCCATGAAACACAGCTTAAACCTCTGAAGGATGCTGGAGTGCTCTGGAGTGCCACAGGGCTGATTAGAAACAATGGAAGTGTGTCATCACCTGGATTTCTCGAGGCCACATTGTCATCCTGATTGAAAATTAGCCAGAAATGTGAAGAATAATGCTTAACTTYCATAACCTAAAACATGCTTTACTCTCTTAGTGGCAGATACTCAGCATCCCTGTTTCTTTTCTTTCACACTTGTMCATTAACTTGGGCAAATCAACCCAGACTGGGCTGCATCAAAGATCTGCTTCATTCACTGTCCTCTAAATCTCAGTCCTCCTTGGGTTCAGTGGTGCAATCCCCGTAGGCAATTTTAGTTTTTCTTGGGGGAAGGGCACGAAAATACTATTTCACAACTCTCACAAAAATCCAGCTCAGCTTTCYGTTGCCAGGCGACATCACGGTTTTACAGCAGTTCCAGCTGCTGATGTTACYAAGCAACGTCTTTCCCATCAAGTTGTGCACTTGAAAATAATTACTTGTTTATTAATTCTCATGATGGGTTATATTTCCCCCCCCAAGATCTTGGTATTTGCTCTTCTAGAACTTGTGAGAAAGCACGGGCTGAAGGACTGCCATGGATCAGTCATTCTTGCAGATCTCTGTGATATTGTTGGAATATGCAGAAATTAAGAATACTTTCACACTATTACATTAAGATCAGAGAAGAGCAAAATTCTGAGCACCTCCTGTTTCTTCTCTTTCCCGTGGTGTGTAACAATATCTCAGKGCTTCAGCAGAACTTTGCAATGCTTTATGTGTGGTATCAATCATGTGAAAGTAGGGAACATATAACATTTTGCCTTCTTTTGGCAGTATTTATACCTTAAAGTAAAATAACCTCAAACTAAATTGTCCTACATAAATACCTAAGGTASCATGTCTTCCATATGCAAGAAGCCAACAAATCTGTTTAGTATGTGTTTGGTGAGTGTACCAAATACTGGGATTRAATCTGATCACTCATGACAAATTATTTGGATCTGACTGAAATACCTAACTTATTAACCCACTACATAGCTTACCTTTAAGTCTGAGCTGTCTTTTCCCCTAGTTTGAGCCTTCCAGTCCTCCTGGGTTAAATCCTGTTTTGATCAAGAAAAGACAATCTCTCCCTGGATAAGTGTGAAGAGTGCACGAAAGCCACAGGGGAAATTCCAGCAAACAAGGTTAAAGCAGCCTGATGTGAGTACTTCTACTCCCACCAGATCTACCATAAAATCAAAGAGAATAAATAGAGACACCAGGGGATGTGGAATTCTCTMAGAGCTGGTGGTTTACACTGGAAGAGAGCAGAAGATCAGCATCTGCAAAGGTGGGAGCAGCTTGCAGTGAATAGGTGCTGCTGTGGATAGCTGGGATAGGAGTGAATTAATGAATCTTAATTTAGACACAAGAGTGGGTCAGAAAACTGACCCAAAGATACAGTCAGCATCCTCATAGGTCCAGAGAGCAGAGCACGGGGTGGCCACGTGTCACTGCCCTCATTTCACAGGACTCRTGGTTCATGGCACCAGGAGCTGCTTGTGTGGCCCTGCAAACCTTACACAACTCAGCCAAACAGAGGCATTCTCCTTTGCACATGTGTTGATAAAAATACACAACCAGAAATCACCATCTACCCACTGCTGAAGGTCATTTTCCCCAAAGTTTGTGCCAGACGATTGTTTTGCAAGGCAGCTTCTTCACTTTCACTTTGTGGCATTTTCTGGCCTGAGCTCAGAATGGAATAGCACCAAATGTGAGTTCAGTTTGTTTTTATGAGGAAATAATGCAGCTAGCAGAAGTGAGGCTGTATTACCAGGTTCTGTTTTCCTGAGTTCCCACAGGATCCCTGCTCTTAAATTCATGGCAGAGAGCCTAAACAAAAACCATTGCATAATTTGTTGTCTATAAGACAACCAATTGTGCAATGCCCCTGCTTTTTTTCCTAAGGAAGAACACATTAAAATTTTGAGTCTATAAACTTCAGATTTGCTGGATTCTGAATTGGGCTGGGGAGACAAAAAAAAAACATAAAACCCAGAAAGATTTAAAGGGCAAGGCTATCCATGTAGCCCTTGATTTAGCAACGGTGCATTCCAGCTCTTCACAGCCTTTATGTTTCCAGAGCAGGAGTTTGTAGATCAAAACCAAAAGTCAGATCATGGAACAGAAGTCAGCAGACAACATATTGCTGTCCTGTGAAACCCTGCCTTTGATCCATGTCAGATACGACTTTTCCATGCTGGATTCAGGAGTGCTGCCTCACTCTCTTCGAGATACAATAAACCCACAGTGGACTGACCATTCCTTTGGTTTGTGGCACCAAAAAGCACCACTGGTGTTTGCAGAAACTCATGAATCCCTTGGAGTTGCCACTAATGATAAATACTCTGTCTTTGGTTACAGCTGTGTTTTTGAGCTCCCCTTTATGGAAGCTGGAACGGACAATCAGAATTAATAATAACAATTAGCTCGCCCATAAACCTGTACTTCTTGCAACATCACATTTCAAAGGGTTTTTGTCACGTCTCCACCCTTCAGAATGATTAAATGGGAAATGATTTCACCATAACCTGAACAGGCACATCAACATTTGCTGGCAGGTATTTCTGACAGCTTTCATGGGTATACAAGAAAACGAAAGATGAGCTTAAACACATAAACAAACCTGAAAACAAAACACAGAATAGATATTCCTCTCAATACTGATTTTCCCTTGAAAACAACACATGCCTAACTCCGATGTATTATAGATAGTTTCACTGCACAATTTTTGCCGTGCAAGAGGCACTGCTTACACTCCAAGCCAAGAAACGGTAGAAGTGAAATATGTTTGACCCCAAACTGATATTCTCTTAGGTTGCTTTTTTGAAAAACTCAGTGAGGGATTTATGGCACGCAGAGAGCTGCAGCAGCCTGGCAGGAGCAGGGGGAGGCCGGGCTCAGGAGGTGTAACTTGTTTTCTTTCTCGCCCGGGGTGGAGGCAAGTTGGTTGTTGAGCAGGTTATGAAGGTGGGTCCCGGAGAGAAAGCCTACATTTCATGAGTCTGAGGWGAAGTAGGAGGAAAATCAGGCGAAAACTGGGGAGGTGAAGATGGAAGGAATGGTTTGAAGAACTGCTCTAAAAGCATCAGTGAATCCAAAGGTGCCAGATAAATCCTGGAACGTAAGTGCAGCGTTCAACATCCTCTGCTTTGCTTTCAGGAAAGCAGTTGTTCAGCTCAAAACTCTCTGTAGGCTGAACAATTTGGTACCAGTGAGCTGCTTTTGAGATATGTAGTGTTCAAATAATTTTAATAATGACATGTAAATCGTGAAAGATACTGATGATGAAGATTATCTTTCGGTTAACCTATGTTTATTTCATGGAGGGATTTTTAGGATGTTTGTAATATTTATTTGAAATTCTATACATATGATAAGGTGCTTGTAGTTTGCAACCTAAGTTGCAATGCTTATGCATTGAATGATTCAGAAATAATGTATGTAAAAAGGGTTGCAGTAACACTGTAATCTCAAAACTTATCTTTGCACTCTGCAATGTAATTCACACTTTATTATTATTATCGCTTGTTTCATTACTGGAGAATCTGTAATGTCTTTATTTCCCATTTATGACATTTATCTTCATTATTAAGCAGATGGTAATGTGAGAATTGTGTGAAAATTGTGGAATTTCRTGCTCTAGGGAAAGAAAAGACTGGRGAGACAATATGATATGATGTGTTAGTGGAGATTTTTGACAGCTGGCATTTCTGCTGTGCTCTTCTTCTCATTTTCTGCTTTGATTCCTGTGCATTTTAATAAAAAACTGTAAATAAAGTATTGGGTTTTTTCAATATTATTCAATATTTCAACTCAATATTACAGCTTTGGTCTCTATTAGCAGTTGCTGTCCTTAGCAGTCAGTATGGCTGAGCTGGTGCAGAAATATTGACAGGATATCATGCACAGGAGTGAATTTACTCTAAAATAAATAGGACAACATTACGACATACATTGGCTAATCTATTTAAGAACTCAATTAGCAAAATTTGCATTTTACACAATTATATACGAGACCCCACCCCAAATAAATTAACAACTCCGTGGGGACTCGGGAGAGTTTCATTCATTCCCCAGTTTATGTTATTATTGCAAGTGCTTGTAGGGRACAGTTTRGRGAGCTTGAAATTTCCAGGTGTTTTYACATGATGTCTGTGTGAACAGAAAAAASTTTGGGGAGAGAAAAACTCGGAAGGGGAACAGAAATGCCACTGTATTCACTCTGAGGGAGTTGTGCTGGCTGTCGAGGGAAGCACGTTGCTGCAGTGGAGTTATTCTTTCCCTYCTGTGCATTTAAACCTCAGTCAGCAGCTCTAACAGTCTGAGAATGTTTTATTATATCAATACAGACTTAAAATACTATAATCTAAATCTCTTGTCTTGGAACATTTCACTGGGCYGAGCCTAGAAAGATTTGTGTGTGTACATTTCTCCATGATGGAGTACTCCGTACTCAGGGAACAGTGATTTTGAAAATGTTATATCCAGCCTTCAACACAGCTCAGAACTGTTTTAAAACAGGGGAGGATTTGGCAGCAGCCTCAGCAGATAAAACCTCACGTTGCTAATTAATCACTGCAAGTGCAGTCCCGGCCCCTGTGATTTCAACAGGAGCAAGTTCAAGCACCGCTGTATCCCCTGAAGACAATCAAGTTTAAAAACAGAGCTCGAGAGCACAATACCAAACTTTTCTCTGTCTCTCTCCAAGCCTCCTGTGAAGAAAAATAATATTTCAAGTTTTAAAAAATGTGTTGTAGCAATAAGTAACTTTCTTTAAAAGCTTGTACAATTTCCTTGGCTTTCAAAGTGCAATCTCTCTTTCACAGCCTGATTTTAATGGAGTTGTTCTTGACACATGCTGCACACCAATCCAAAATTATTTAGGAAAAAAAACCTGAAGAAACTGTGTAATTTTCACCTATTGAGTAATACAATAAATAGAGTGAATTTAAATGCATTGAGCCCCCAAATMAAATGTCTAGAGCAAGAAGTGAATGTCTGTAAGTGAATCTCTGGTGTGCACTTTTACTATTCAGTATCCATTTGAAAGAAATACAGAAATGAACAAAGCCTGGGGAGACAATTCTAGAACTGCTCAGACCATTTTTTTTGAAATTAAATAATTAGAGCTGAACTAGTATAAAACCAATTACGGTAGGCAGTTCCTGCTAAGTCTCAAGAAAGTGTTTAGAACATTGTAACAGAATAATGCCTAACAAAAGCAGGGAATGGTTCCAGTGATCAGGATTAAAAAGTCCATTTACTCTTTCTCTGAGTGCACTGATGGAAAATTGTTTGTTTCAGTGATGGTCAGGTTTAACACCATGRTTCTGACAATGTGAGCATGCAGCTTGGTCCAGGAATTTCAAGAAATAGAAGTGGTTTGAATACAGTTAAAACAATTAGGTTTTGCTATGGGCTGTCCATCCAAAGTAACTTTGGCAAGGAAAATGTCTTTCTGCTCAAATGTCATGGCATAATCCAAAAACAGAGTGACARAGCTGAGTTTCACGACTGCCTTTCAGCATAAGTAGAGCCAGTGTAGGGAAGACAACWGAGAGACATTAGGAAATAAAATCAGCATGAGTCTTTTCCCCCAATTTATGACTTGGAATCATTCCACAACTCAATGTCAGCAGGGGCAGCGAGCAGGGTGACTGAGACAACAGTCCTCTAAAATTTCCAGGTGTTTTTGTTGCTTTATTTTGGTTTGATTTTTCACAGCAGATTTAGAGTCTGTTCTTTTCTTCCAGTGACCTGTTTCTAATTTCTGTGTGATCCTGGACATCAGCACTGAGATGGGCAATGAGAACAGCAGTGCAGAGAACGAGGTGAGTGTGGCAGGACGTTGCTTTTCCTTCCCTCCTAGCCCGAAGCAAACCTGACAGAAATTGCTTCCACAGGCCACTCACCCCACATTTATCCTCTGCTCCCCGTTACACTCATGTTTAAGTGTCATTAATGGTAATTGAAAGCACTTGGTGTGTTTTTTTCTTTTGGCAATGACAGCRCTCCAAAGATCGGGGCACGGTGCGAGCGGTTGTCCCTTCAGGGATGGGATCCCTGGGGGATCCCTGTGGGATCAGCAGGGCTGGCTCATCCCAAAACCCCAGCCTGGCAGCAGGACAGCCTTGGGAAGCTGGGGCAGCCCCAGGCATCAGGAACATCCTGAGGAGAGGGAGGGATGTGGGTCAGCCTGGCACAGGGGGCAGCTGGATGGGCAGGGCTGGACCAGCATCCTTTGGGATCACAGGGGGTGACATCCCTGGGGAGGCTGAAATGGGGTCCTGGGGGAGTGGAGGGAGCCCTGGGGTCAGGACAGTGCCTGTGGTGACCTCAAAGCTCTGGCACAGCAGCTCCTCATTGCTCAGAAATGACCTTGCTCTGTCTGTGTCCCCATCCAGGACTTTACACCCGTGTTCCCAGGGTGTGCTGTTAATGCCTGGTGCTGTTTGCTGGTTTATTTTTAGATTTTCGAAATGAAGGCCATGAAATGCTGTGGCTACTGGTGTACAATAACAGTAGAAGTTACTATGCTGATACGAGTTTGAATATAAGTTCTAATTCATTTATTTCAACAGTTAAAATACCAGTATATCTTTTATCCTCTCCTCTTCCATATGTTATGGTAGCTGCTAAAATGCATTAGGATTTATTTTGTGTCCACTTCAGGTCTCAGCAAATCTGCTGCACCCTGTGCATTGCAAAGTGGACCCTGTCAAGGCAATCAATACTACAAGATTTTTACATAAATTTTTTTGGGGAGAAAACTCTTCCATAATTCTTAGTTATTCTGTCCAGTTTGTACTGCTTGCCCAAGGTTTGGTCCCAGCTTTTATCAGGGTTTCGGAAAAGTGGAACATGTTAACTTCTATAACTGAGYAATGARAATTTCTTCTCCATAGTGTACRRCTTCCACTCAGGAAGTTTTTGAAARYCAAATATRTTTCTTCAGGTRKMRTMCTAAGACTGAGAAGACTTTACTTAAAAGTTATTTAATTTATTAAG
The DNA here is from genome assembly GCF_030028575.1 of Malurus melanocephalus. Taxonomy (NCBI): domain Eukaryota; kingdom Metazoa; phylum Chordata; class Aves; order Passeriformes; family Maluridae; genus Malurus; species Malurus melanocephalus. The sequence continues at coordinate 267,291 of NW_026623726.1, read as the reverse complement.
AAATGTAATGAAAAGCTCTTCTTCTAAGGAAAGGAGGCTTCTGATTACCTTTTCAGACTGCAAAAACTTAAACAAGAGACAACCCAAACCCCTCCAAAAAAGAACAAAYCACCAAAACACAAAAAAAAMCCAAAGCAAAMCAAAATATGCTAAGAATCCAAATTCTTATTTAAAATACTATTAACAGAGAAATAACCAGAAGTAGCAATAAAACTTAAATATTTTGATTTTCAGTCAGAAATCCCCTGTGCCAATAAAGCCATTG
>NW_026623726.1:260381-266693 GCF_030028575.1 Malurus melanocephalus | reverse complement strand
ATTGAAATCACTCCGTTGGTGTTGTTCTTCTGCTCAGAACCAGTTGATTTTGTTTGTGTGTTTATCAGAGAGCAGCATTGCACTCTCAGTGAGTCATTTGGAAGCCTCACACATGGTTTGCATTCAGGCTGGGAGAGCCTGTGCTAAGTTTAGAACTCGTTTAATGAGTGGGAAGATCTGTGGAATAAATGTGCTACTAGGAAGAATGTAGGAGACACTTGGGGAAAAAGTAAACAGCAAATCTGTCTTGTAAAGACCAACCTCTGAGGAGAGTGTCATCTAAATTTAGTGGAATTGAGCAAAGATGATGCTCTTCAAATAAAGCAAGGCTGGGGCCAGCAGTGTATTTAACAAGGGGATTGTACATATGATAACCACGTTCAGTTTTGCTGTAAAGAACACAAAATCCAAACTGCTGAGAGATTTTAGGATTGTGCCCTTCCCTATTATAGTGGCACAGCTTGCTGGGTTTATGCTGAATTAAATATAAGCTATTTTTAGGATGCATTTTCCTTGAAATTCCACATGAAGAGAAAGGCCTTTAAATTAAAGAAGAAATATTCCAGAAGAAGAGGAATTTTGATGAAGTTTGATGCTTGAGATCCAGCCTTTAGCAGGCAAAATACAGGTGAAGTGATGGAGATGTTCTTTAATAGGGAGTTGTGGAAAGTTCTGCAGTTTATGGAACTGTAGAAGCTCTCAGCAGGTMTCAGAATATTTGTTCATATTGTCTATGAACAAATCTGACTGCTGAACATTCTGCAGTTAATATTTTGAATTATTACACAACCCTAATCCTTGGGCTGCCCATTACCCATCTTTCTTAATCCACTCAAATGAACTGAGTATTATGGATAAATAGCACTGTCTTATTCTCCTTGACTTTTCTGGATGGCCAAATGTCCAAAAATCATCTCCATGGCCTTAATGAAAGGAAAACACTCTTAATTTCACAGAGACTAATGTAACTGCATTTCCTCAGCCCTACACCTCGGGATTGTCTGGGCTCAGCTGATAAAGTCMCACTTAGAAATGGGACCAAGCTGAGCAGCACCAGCAAATCTGCTCTCTAAAAGGTCAGACAGAGTGAGGTACATGTTCTGTGGGATGGAGAGCGATCCCAGATATCATCTCTGCAGCTCAGCCTTGTCCATGCTGCTCCAGGGGGCTGTGCAGAGAGCTCAGGGCCCAGTCCCAAAGTGACTGCACATTGCAGGATTATCATTGCCTTCCCTGACTGTTCTTTATCTTGGTCTCCCATCTACCAGAATGATGCCATTACCAGGGCATCTTTSCTCCCATTTTAAAGGGGTGGGTGGGGAATGTTAAAAAGGAGTTCTCTCTTGTTGGAGACATGAGCATAAAGCCTGAATAGGCTGRATTTTCTAATATGGAATACTTTTAACTAAGGTTTTTAATTCTCGCCACTCAGAGTTCTGAAGAGAAGACTGTCCTATTTCATAGCCTTTCTCACAATTACAGAAAAGTGACAGTTACCAAGTAATTGTAAAGCTCTTTGAAGGTGAAAACTGCTGCTGAATTGAAKTTCTACTAATGCATCTTTTGCCTCAGATTTGAAGAGGGAATTTCAAAGTYAGTTAGACATAAGTTATTTCTGTACATTTTGCTTTATCCTTTCTTCTTCTTGCTTTTCTGAAGCAGAAAAGCAAACAAAGCTGGTTATTCCACACCCATGTTATTGTTCATTTCTCTTTAAACATACACCTTAATGTGTGGTTATTTTTTGTTCCTGTTCTCTGTTATAAAATGTGTAAAACAGGCGACATTTGCCAGAGGGGCCACAACTTCTGAGGAGTCTGGTGGCTGTCTGAAGTGTCGAGCTGTGATCCTGCTTGGATTTCTCAATTTATTTCCTATGAACACATCTGGCTGCTGAGCATCCTGCAGTTAATATTCTGCATTTTTACTTTTACCATCTTTCAGCTTGTTTGTGTCTCTCTGAACTGATGGCTCTGTGAATTGCCATGGTTCTCCCTCCAGGTCCCGGTGTCACAGCTGAGGATGCGCTGGGTGCATCAGCATTGTCCCCACATTCAGCCTCCATCCCCACAGATGAGAACTGGGCAAACCCCTCAGAGCTCTGGGGCTCATTCTGGGTGTTTACATACTTTTTGGATAGTGCAATAACATCTGTATACATTCCTTTGTAAATTTTCTACTGGGAACAAAAATGCATTCCCAAATTTTCTGCACAGCAATTTTTCCCGAATCTGAACGCGATTCGCTGTTGCCCTACACAGGCTCTTGTTGTGCCCACTGTGATTCACTCTTTTACTCTCTGAATTATGATTCTCTTTCRTTTTTCCTTCCATTTCATCCAGTGCACATCAGGATGTTGATGGCAGTTGGCTGCAGTCAGTTCCTGGTGCTTACATAGTCCTAGCACCCCTCCAATCACATTAATTAATTCTTACTCCCAKTGATAATTACTGCTGGTCCAATATTCTATGGTAAATAATGTCAAGTGTTTCTTTGAGTTTACATAAAAAGAACATTGTCTGTTTTCAGAGAATTGTATGTCCTTTTATGCAAATACAGCAAAATCTGGGACAGTTCTCACTGCAATGAATAATTATTATTCACATTATTATTTACAACTTTCCTGTGAATGAAGGAGCAGGACTGAAAGAAGAAAATTCAAAGTTGTTGCAGAGTTCTGAATTTGAAAGTATAGTGAAAAGGAAGTTGGAAGACTATTCCCTCTCTTCTGAATTAATGGGTAAAAACTTCCTTCATAACTGCAAAGCAACCTCCATTTCTCATGAGATGTGTGAATTTATGGGTAGGGATGAAAAGGAAAAATACTTTATGAAGTTCCTCTATAATTATTTACTACATTTCTCCACTTAGAAATAGTGTGAAACTGTTGGACCAGCATTTTCCACAGCCATGAAATTACAAGGCAGGCAAAGACTGTGGGCTGGAAAGCAGACAGAGTTTGGGACTCAGCTCGGAGACCATTTTCCTAACACAACTTTTTTTGAACCTAACAGAATCTTTTTGCAAGTTTTATTGTCAAATTGCCAAGGATCACTCAGCAGAAAGCTACTTTAGCTAAAACTACACTGACTGAAAATTGCAAGTTGTGGGGTGAAGGGTTTTTTTCCCCAAAATCATCAAGTTTATTCTCTTTCTCTCCTGCTGTATCTCACACACCTTAAGAAAATCCTTAACAAAATAATACAGGCACTCGCCARGCCTTCACCAAAAGTGAGGAAAGGGACAAAGGAAAAGAACTACAGCCAAACTAGAGAAAATACAAAGATAACTACAGATTTTCCTCTGTCTGCTGAACACAGATCCTGTCAAACAGGTGGAAAGATGAAGTTAGCAAGAGCCAGGAAGGAGTTACACAGCCATGCCTCACTGAGCTCAGTGCATATTCCTCAAACATAGCAAAGCTTCTCAAGCTGTTGAGAAGACACCCATGTTGACATTCCAAGGATCTGAAGATAAACAGTTTAGTGCCCTCAGTGGACTGGAAGAGTCATAAACACAACCCCTGAAGCCTGAAAGTTTGAACTGTTCCTGCTGTTGGCTGAGAGGTGGTTGTGTATTCTGTGAAAAAAAAGCTAAATCAAGGCTAAGATGGTGACTACAAATATATRAATATACACACACCAGCATTAATTTTTATCTTCTCAGCCAGAGTAATTTCAGGTGTTTCTCAGGAGAAAAAGCAACCCCTTATTTCTAAGAGAAGGTCTTAGGTGCTTACAATCAAAAGCTGTAGTCAGGATTTTTCAAATTCCATTGTTATCTTTGCTTTGCTTCTGGTATTTGTGAGAAGCAAATTAAATTAAATGAGAAGCAAATGCCAATTTTTGCATTCTTGCCCCTTTGAGGGTTTTAATTAGAATAGGTATGAACTTAAAATTCTACTCCCGTGAGAGACAAATAAACCAYGCCAGAAGCAATAGCAAATTACACCATTACTGATTAAAGGAAAAAAAATCTACTGTAATTGCAAAATTCTATACAGAGTCTCCCTGAAGGATAGAGTCTGCTTTTCCTATCTGATCATGTCATAATTACATCTAACTGATTAGGTAATTTTGATGTTTGGGAAGAAAAACAAGAAATGCTCATGACAAGCATCCCCTTCAAACTGSTGTACCCCAGCCATTCTCAAAAAGGGGTAGCAATGCACCAGTTKTCTGGTAAAATCACAATTTAGCTCCCTTGCAAGGTGATAAAACTGAGTTTTAGTGTAATTCTTCAGATCTAAGGTGTCCATGGAGCTCAAGCCTGGCTCAATATGTGAAGCACCAGTTTGTTTCTCTCCTGTGATCCCTGGTTTTGCTGACCAGTGTTTGCTGATTTGATTGCAAAGTTCCAGCTGTTAAAGCAATATCCACTCATCATCCACCTCTTATTTATTTTGGAACWATTTCTCCAAACAAGGGAGAGATAATGAGTCTCCAAAGATATGAAGTTTTAAAACTCTAATTTACTACTTGGTTACTGTTCTTGCAGGATAATAGCAACAAAAGCCAGAAGAGTGAAAAATGTGGCTCAAAAAAAAAAATTCTGCTGTCTTTAAAAATTACAATAGCTAYTTTAAAACCTTGATTTGCCAATCATGTGAACAACCTCTAACAGGCAGACTTTAAAAAAATATTAAAACCCCTACAACTTGTAATGGAAGACATGGAGAAGAAGGAAAGGCAATTTCTGGTTTATTGATTGAGATTTGTAAAGGTTTGCTCCAGCTCCCCCTCCACTAAACCAGGGGGAGTTAGTGGGAATGGAAATTTGATGTAACTCCTCGAAGATTACCCTGAGCTACTCGRGAGCTCTGGCATGTCCCAGCAACTGCTATAAAAGGATGTGCTTAATGGAGGAATGTGGCAGAGGGAAGAGGGAAGAGGAAGCCACTTTTAGTGAGAGAAGAGAGGAAGGGGAGTCAAACCGAGTTCAGATCCTGGAGGGGTTTGAGCAGCAATGCCAATGTCAGAACCAGAGCTGGGTTGTGCTCTGGGATCTGGTGCTGTGCTGGGAAATTCGAGCCTTTGGGTGGCTGCAACACGAGGTTTTGCCTGTCCCTGATGCTGCTGCCATGGCTTTGAACCGAAAGATTTGGGGTTTTGGGAGCTGGGCTTTCCACAGGCTCCCAGGCAGCATTAAAGGAATTTCTTTCTGGTATGAGAACTTAAGTGCAGCAGTGCACATAATCCTTTTGGCTACAGYGTTAATGGAATTCTCATTCCTTTTTTTCTAAATTTTTTTAGCGCCCTGTTCAAAGTCGTTGGGAAAATAAAGTGATCCCGTAGATTTACTTTGTGTTCTTGCAGACTCCAGTGATTCTGGAAGGGTTTAATGCAAATTACATGGAATATTTCAGGAGAATCAGTTGTATTTATTTAAATATTGTGCTGCCTTAAAGGAGGAAAAAGTATGGGCTGCTTAGTTTTCCTTCTGTTGTTTGTACACTCTGTTTCAAACCTGGTTGGTTTGTTGTTGGGTTTCTTTARTTAGACAAGACTTAAAAATGCAGARAACCTCAGTGTTCTGGTTTATAATATAATTATTTGAGTCTTTCAGTTAACTAACTCTTTATAATGAGAATCCTTTTCAAATGGGAGTGTGCTGCACTTGAAACAAATATGGAACAAATTTAGCTGCAAGCTTCTGTAGTCAATCACTTCAGAAGCTGCATGTATTGAAACTCAAAAGTAATTTATTTAGCTGCAGCTTTCTGATGATACTTGTGAACAAAACAGAGTCTTTCTAATTGTTYTCACACATGTTAATTAAAAATTAAAGAAGCATGCTTTGCAAAGCTAGTTCAGGACCTGATTTGCATAACTGGCTTAAATTTAAAAAAAATTAATCAAAAAATTGAATTATGTTTTCCTGCTGTCTGGCTTAGAGTCACAAAGTACGTTCTCCTGAGATGATTACATGAATACATTAAACGTAGAAAACCAATATATGAAGCATTCATATATCTTGGAATATTAGTAGTTCACTTTACATGCAARTATCTACACTAAGAGTTATTTTATATTATTGCTGAAATACTCCTTTGAGCTTCTTTTGAACATATATGTGTGCTTTTCCCTCACTAGGTAATRGGGCAACTTTTTGATCACTCAAACACCCAACAGCCTGGAAAAAAAGAAATAAAGAGTTCAAACTCCTCTGTGCTCCAAGAGGGTCTGTGCTGCTGATTGTTTTAATACGTATTAAATTTGGTAATGAACTGGAAAAAGGAGAAAGGAAAGGAAAGGAAAGGAAAGGAAAGGAAAGGAAAGGAAAGGAAAGGAAAGGAAAGGAAAGGAAAGGAAA
>NW_026623726.1:234317-260235 GCF_030028575.1 Malurus melanocephalus | reverse complement strand
ATTTCTGTCTGCAAGGGGCCTGGAAATGATTTTTCATTTGGCTGCTGCCATGAGGCATTTGTTTGTGGCCCACCCCTGGGTCTGAGCACCTGTAGCTCTCAAGATAAGTCACGATACAAGCACTGATCAAAGCAGAGCGCTGTGGTTGCTTTGCCTGGCTTGGTGGGAGTTTAGTAGCCCCTGGTTGGGTTTTTTCCTGATAATTTAATAACACTATTTTCATAGCTCTTTCTCTCTGCATGCTGAAATAGACTCTCCATACAGATTCCTCATGCAAGCAAAATCAGGGCTGCCCAAAACGCTGCACCAAAAGCAAAACAGAGCCCTGCAAGCTAACTCAGCTCTATTTTTTTCTTCTTTTTTTTCCTGGCTGAAAGAAACAAATTTCCTCATATAATTCTTGATGTTCTAGTATTTTTTTTGCCATATACTCCGGGTTTGCAGCCAACATATGTACTTAAATAAATATTCTCAATGCCAGATGTCAGCACATGCTGGGTAAGCGCTCCATAATCATCAAACCAAGAGCTTCGGTCTATCCCAGCGGAAAGTGGTGAGATAAAGGAGACTCCTGCAAACARAACTGCAGTGAAGGGGTTCCTCCAGGGAAAGGCAGAGGATATGAGAGTTAATCAAATTTATCTTAAGTATAAAGGAAGTGTATTTTGTATTTTCAGTGCGCCCTGACCTTTTCAATTGCTCATTACACGGGTTTTGCTCGTCCACTGGGTGTCTCAGTGCTGGCTCCCAGCTCGGGAAGCTTTGGCTGTGTGGGAGCTCACCCTGCTCACACAGAGAACATCATTCTTCCAACAATAGCTCTCTGCAATTTATTGACTACTGCTGGAACAAAATAAACATTAGAATTGAGAGAAAAACACCAAGAGATGAGATGGAATCGYGTGCTGTGCTTTTCATCTCTGGGTTACCCTGCAGTGGTTCTGCCATCAGTAAATACACTCAGGTGTCTTTAGGTCAAGTGTGCCTTAGGCTTTTTACTGCTACRATTAAAAATCAAAACAACAGTGACYTSATGTTRAAAGTSATTTGATRAAGCAGTTTTCCTTCTCTTTAACTGTTGCTTGATGTGYCAGAGGATTTGAAAAAGACCTTAATTCAGACTTKTTTGCTTTTCWCTTRTTTCCTCTCCATTACTCCAGTTCTTTTGCTACACTTAAATCTTCAGCTGCTGTTCAGAGCAGCCCTGTCCAGCTCATCTCCACCTTTTTAAGACACTTCTTAAAAAAAAAAATCAGTAGGAGGGCGCCACTACCTGTTGTAACCCTGGTGCTTGCACAGAGCTCCCTTCCTGCAGCAAAGCCAGTAGTTTACAATAAAAAACAAAACAAAAAAATCCGCTCACGTAAAGGCATCCATCTGCATGGATGAAGATCTGGGTAATTATTTACCTTTGAGAACAGGTGATGCAGCATAGCCACAGTTGTGTAACAGCATTTGTCACTGCAGTGCAGCATTTCCTGTAGCTGTTATCACAGAAGGGCAGCCTGCTGAAGAACCAAGCCCTGTGTTTCACCTCAGAGCATTCTGAGTTTTGTTGAAGTGGGAGGGAAAGAATCTGGACATGGATTCAAGTKCTGGGTCTTGAATGACGTTGGCTTTTTCTGTAACTTTACTCCAGATATATTGCTAATATTAGGAGTGTCCAAGTTCACAGCCTCTYTCCATCCTTTCTCATTTCAAACTTGCTTAGCAAGGCTTGGAAACAGAGAAGATGATATCCTCCTTGGGTCAGTAAAGGCCCTGGCTGCTTTAGAACAATTGCAGCATTCTTCTCTCCCTCTTCTTTTCCTAGGACTTATTTTTGGCTCAACCACTTCCTTCTGCTTTTCTGCTGTTTAGAAAGAAAATGGCTTGGCTTTAGAACCTGCAMGTTCCATCAAAGTAGTGAAATCCACTGCAGAAGCTGTCTGTGAGTGGGCAGAACAAAACTCCTTAAGCTTATGTATTCTCCAAAATAGCAGCACATTTAAATTGTTCTTCTCTTTTCATTCCAGAACACTCCACAAGATTCAGAACTAGGCCARCCTCCTGGTAATGGCCACAATTTGAAATGGAGCCCTCAGGAAAACAGCCTAGAAAAGCCTGGAGGTCAGGACATCTCAGACCCTCTTCCTGCTGCTGTGCCAGGGGCTGAGAGTTTATCCCCACCAGCCCCAGGACGTGCAAGGTAAGACAGGAAGGTTCCTCCTGGGAATAGTACTGGAGCCCTCTAACTGATTTTTCAAGTTCTGTCATCCTGATGGATGATGATGATGATGATGATGATGATGATGATGATGATGATGATGATGATGGTGCAATCGTCAGAATAACCCGATACCACAAGAACTACTCACTGTTCACCAGACTGACTTTCTCGCCTTGCTCTGTAACTATAATCCTAGCTCCAGCTGTTGTAGTAACCCCTGACCTAAACTTTCCGTGCTTTTTGCTTCTACTAATAAAATCTCATCTGAGACAGAGCAACATTGAAAATGTTTGTTTCAACTTTTGGTCAGCCCTGAAGTGCTCAGGCAGCTGGATCATAGCAGCTCCCTTCCAATGTTCTGTTCTATTCTATTCTATTCTATTCTATTCTATTCTATTCTATTCTATTCTATTCTATTCTATTCTATTCTATTCTATTCCATTCCATTCCAGTCTAGTGTATTTTAAAATTACTGATATTATGCAGCAGTTTGTGGCAGTTTAAGTCCTAGTTTAGGTATTAAATAAGATCATAATTGACCACACTGAGGGCATTTCCTGGAAATTCAGGCACGTGTCATAATCTAAAAGGATTTCTGAAAAAAGAGCAGTTTATTTTCTGGAAGGGACAGTTTGGCTGTGCTGTGGAGCTCTTACACTTCAGGAGGCTGTACTTCARTACTCACACAGGGAGGTATTTACTATTAATTCAATTTCTTCTGATTGCCACTAGGACACCTTAATTATCTACTGAAAATAATAGAGTCTGAGCAAGACTAAGACTGCTAAGTCAATTTACAGTGATAAAGGTATTTAGGAATGAAGTTTAAAGTGATGGAAGGTTGCACTTCTTTCCTTGAGAGGCACAGCTTGTGTAAACCATTATCACTCCACAATTGAACATCAGGTCTATACATGGAACAGCTTTTTATTGGATGAATTTTTCATATCTCTGAGTGTCTTTAATGCCAATCTCAGCAGCTAGGAAAAAAAATCAGATTTTGGAGTAATGATGCCAAATTGGACAGGGTGACATTTTAAGATGTGTGTTTTGTTTGTTTGTTATTTCAGTTAACAAATACCACATGTATCCTCTAGTTTGTAGTTTCTCGTGATGGCATTGTGCACAATCACTATATTGTCTGTGTGTAACCACATTGTCCTAATGAAGAAAACAAAATTTTTTTTATAAAGTCGTAAGCTACTTTAAAATAATTATGCATTCATTTGTGACAGCAAACCAGTAATTTTCTGCTATTCTTAGCAGTATGCAGGTTCTATTATGGGAAGGGGGAAGGAGGAAATGATGAGTATTGCTATGTGCTAATATTCATGGTAGATCTGTCAYGACTGACAATCCTGCAAACTGGAGATGTTTGTGGAATTCACAATAACAGCAGCATTTGCACCAGCATCCACCTGGTGCAGTGGAAACTCTTACCTTGGGCTTGGAATATTTGTGGTTTGCCTGCAGCAAGTGTAGTCTTGCTTTTCTTTTTTTTTTTTAACCATTAGCATAGTAACTTTATCCCATTCTGTAACTAATTTGCCTCTTAAAAAAATGCATTGTTCAAAAACAGCATAGCAAGAGTTCTTTGGGGGCTCCTTTTCAAAATGTGAGCACCTAGAGCACTTAGATTTATATTCAAGCTGGCTGGAACAGCTTTGCACAGCAGCATGCAAAATTCTGACTCGTGGGAGATGAATGTTGCACGGATGAGTCAGCTTGAAAGGATTCATAGGATTCTTGTTTCAGGAAACTTATTAGATGGGCGGGAGCTCAGAAATTCCTTGTTATTCAGCCTTGCTCCTGAAGTTGCTGGCACATGCCTGGTTTGGGTGTCTTGTAAGCTCCATCCTGCCAAAATAGAAACAAAGACAATAAACGGAAAATCTTTGAAGTTCCACATTCCAGCTGTTTATTTTTAACTCGCTCCCCTGTGCTGCTTTGAACGCATCTCTTCCACCCCAGAGTGAACTCTGAGAGTTTKAAGAGCGTGTGACCTGCTGTCCTTTTGCGTGGAGGATCTCTGGGTGGAAAATTACCGCCTKTGCTTTTCTTCTGGGTGGCTTTCTCCCACCCCCCCCCAAATTCTCACAAGTTGTTTCGGTCGCTTTTAAATTCTTGCCTTTAGGAATTCAAAACATCTGTGGCTCTAACTTTAGAACAATCTGTTTCAGTGCAGTTTTTTCTTACCTGTTTCTTGTTAGTCCTGTGTGCTGAAAAGTGAGGCCGTCAGTAATTAATTAATCTGTGAACTTTTCACGTGGCATGAAAAAGCCAAAGAGCCAGGAAGCCTCAGGCTTTGCAGTGGTGCTGGTGTGAGGTGTGACCATGGCTTTCTCCTGGTGCACAGCCTGGGGAATCCTTAGCTGGACAGCTCTACCCCAGAGGCCCTTTTTCCAGCAGGCTTAGGAGGAAGCAGACACATCAATTTAAAAGAAAACATTTCAGGGAAATGGATTCTTTGTGGATGACCTTGGCTGCTCTCCCACCAGGAGTGCAGGGCACAGATCCTGTGGGACCCACAGAGACACCGTGGGGTGACAAAGCTGCACAAATCCCTTGGGATAATCCATCAATGCCATGCACCCTGCTGATGCTCCAGATAGCTCAGATGGAGACCAGGAGCCAGTCCTGGAGCTGGAACTGAAGATCTGGCTGTGCTTCCTGCAGCAGTAGCACAGCTCCCCTCTTTAATCTTAGAGTAACTCACTTTGGTCATACTTAAAATACTGCAGGGCCTGCGTTTTGTTCTGTGGATGGAACAAGGAGGTGAAAAGTGCCTGGGGGTGGGGGAGAAGGGGAGGATGGCTCCCAGGAGGATCCTACAGATCATTATTCCTGCTTCACTTTTTCCTGAAAGCTTAGATGCACAGAGGGTGGGGGAGTCTGGCTGCTGTTAGCAGCCCTTCAGCGATGATGGATTTCTCATGTGTTTGCTTGCTCTGAAAAGTTCAAACAGTGACTTGTTCTGTCTCTAAAATTGCGACTTGTTTTGTTTTGTTTTGGAAAGGGAATATGGAAATGAATTCCATGTTCCTCATTAACTTGCAGTACCTCTTAGGGACAGATTAAAATGCAGGATTCCTTAACTCAGTTCCTCCAGCACGCTGTGTCCAAATGTGTGAGCTCAGAATGTACACACTGATCTCTCGTGTGTCAGGGAAAGAGAACAGACCCTTTTGAGAGGCAGCTGCCATGTGCTGTGCTCACTGAGCTCCCTGTGCATCTGCTGCCCTCGGTGCTTTCTGAATTCATCCCCAGATTTCATTTCCCTCGTGGGAATAGAATCACTCAGGCTTGGGGTTACATCAGTGTGGATGGCAGCCCTGTGTGAGCTCTGGGATTCACTGTTCACCAGGGACTGGGTTGGGAGAGCTCCCTGTCCTTGCAGCTGTATGTGTTAGAAGGAAAGCAAAAGGATTAGAAATGGAAATTTTGAATTATCTACACTTTTCTGTCGTGATATCTTCATTTCTTGTTGTTTTTCGAGTACACATCGTATCTTGTCATCTGTAACCCCCTCTCCACACAGGGTCCCACTCAGTAAATGCCAGCAGAGATTTTGTCTGGCTGCTGCTGGTTTTGTCCCCTGGACCTTTGTCTTTGCACAAGGACTAATGGGAGCTGTCATTTCAAGTGTTAATGGCTGACAAATCGGGTATGGCTCTTAATCTGGAAGCTTTTATGGGATGAGAACCAAAAGTCATCCATTTCTTAACATCCTTTATAGCTTCACACCCTCAATACAGACCAGGCAGTGCTCTCCTAATAAACATCTGAGTAACTGGGCAGGACTCTTAAATGGTTCCAGAAAAATTCAGACTTGCCACAAGATCTGATGGTGGTGGAAGAGGTTAACTGCAGGTATTAAAAATTAATTGGTAAATTTGCCATGCACTTCCAAACAAGCAAATTCTCAATAATTATTCATGCAAAACAAGCATTTTAGGCATGTAAAAAATTTACTCGTTGTTATTAGATGCTGTAAGTGGAAGTACAGTATCCATATGTTCGGTCTGTGAGGGCGCTGAAATTGTAAATTCTTTTCAACTTCTAAGATGAGGGAAGAAATCCCTTTAGGAACTCCTGGGTGCAGTTGGTCACAAATATTTCAAGCCACAGATGCACCTAGCTCTTTGCACGACTACATCTTCTTTTTTTTTTTTTTTTTTTTGCAGTTGGTCACAAATATTTCAAGCCACAGATGCACCTAGCTCTTTGCACGACTACATCTTCTTTTTTTTTTTTTTTTTTTAACATCATCAGTCACATGCAGCAATTATTCATAGCAAAATTACTTTTTCTGCCCTAAACCCTGCATGAACTATGAGGAACTCGACTGTTCCTCCGTGCTTTGTCATTTGCATGTTTTGTTTTAAATATGAATRAACTTTCCCTTTAAARACACTGTGATACATCAGATTACCCACAAAAGGAAACATACTTTATTTTCCTSTGTTTAAAAATACCAACTTTTAGGGCCATAGCTTTGATTGTATTAAATGGGTTGTCTGRAAACACATGCTCCCTGCAAGTAATTATTGATTTAATGTAGATGGGGTTTTACTCAGGGGAATTATCTTCAGCATGTGGTGTAATTTCCCAGTAGTGYTATTCCCTTTTAAGAGAGTGGAAGATAATGGGACTAGGTGTGACCTTAAAGGGTCACCCAGTCCATCCTTCTGCCCTAAAGCAGGATCAACTGTGCTTAAGGCATTCCCAACAGATGTTTGTCTAACCCTGGCAATGTCTTGCAGACAGAAAAGCAAGATTGCAAATAATGAAAAGGAAGATGTAGGATATGCTCCCTGTATGGATTTCCTTGTTAGTCCCATCAGAGGGAGAAACATAAATAGAGATATCCAGGCAGGTCAGTCTGGACTTATCCTATTATGATTAAAAATCAAACCTTTCAKTTCTGTGTTGTGTCCTGAATAAAACATTGAGGCAAGCTGCAGCAGCCCCAATAATGAATCTGTGCTACTCCCTCCAAAAGTGATAGTTTAACTCGCTGTCACAGCATGTGCCAGCACTGTCATTTTMATTCTGCTCAGCACACATTCATTACAAACTTGTCCCAATTCCTTCATCTGCTCCTGAGGAAAATGAACAACTTCTCAGCATTACTGAGTACCAGAAAAAATATTGTGATTGATTCATAATGCTGAGCTTGGTTCATAGGATTGTCATCTCCCTTGAACCTGCTAAGTCACGAGTTTATTACTGTGGCTCTTGGTAAAGTTGCTACCAGCAGGGCAGTAGAGAGTTCACGGGTTTAGAAATTGTAGTCAAGAATATTTAACCACTTCAGACATGTCTGGAGCTGTTTCATATTTCATAGCCGCAAACAGAAGTCTAATGTAACAAAGAAGTCGTGTGTAAAAGAGAAAATTCAGTCAGATGAAATSTGAAAAATGCAAATWTATGATGATGGATTTTCTATATAGKGAAYATGACCAACATTTCCATCCCAGATTTATTACTGTGCATTTTCCAGCTCTGTTGACAGATGGGATTAATGATAAGTAAACAATCAGAGAYTAAAGATAAATGATAAGCAGAAATTCTAACTGTAGATTGTGTTTTCTCCTTTTTCCAATGCCCAATTTCACAGAGGTTAGAGGGGCTTCCCCCCCTCAACCTCCACCTGGTTTTGTTCTCCTCCTGATCACGGTATCTCTGACAGGAGAATGCTTCCAGGGTGAAGAACCCTGGGCACAAAACTGCTAATGAGCAATTTAGTCAGTAAGAAGATAGACCTGCAGCACAGCAAAAAGCCAGAATAACAACTGACTCCCACTTCTCCATCCCCTCCTCATCTCAGTTTTGTGGTTTCTGTCCCTCCTCTTCTAATTAAGCTTCCCTGAGTGCAAAATTAATGTCAATAATGAAGTGTATTCCTCTTTAGGGAAAGCCTCGTGGCATTTCCCTGCTGTTTGCTCATGTCCTGTCATGCCCCATGTTGTCAGTGATCCAGCAGACACCAAATACTGTATTGCCATCCCTGGTATTCCCATCTCTGCTATTCCCAGTGTCAGTGAGTTTTATATGGATTAATGTTTTCAGTGTGCTAGGGAAAGAAAAATTCCTCTGGGCAAAAGCATTTTCTGAAACTTTAAATAAAATGTATTGATGTTATAAATTAAATGTTCAAACCCATGCCAAGCATTGCTGAAAATTGTTTATACCTATATAAACTATACATGAATTGTGAGTTGCAGATATTTTACTTTAGATTTGAGGCTYAGCCTTAATATAGGCAAATTTAATTGTAGTTTATTTCCCACTGCAACAACTCTGAAGAAGGTTTTCAGGATCTAAGGCACACTCCTGTTCAGTTTTAGGTGCAGGTGTCCTTAATGAAATTGCTTGTTGGGCACTTCTCAGTATAAGGAGTGTGTTTGGCCCCACCTGGAAGGGCATTTTGTGCACAGTAGCACAGCTCAAGAGGCTGTGTCCATAAAAACACAAACCTCACCCACAGGAACCCCAGAGCTGATCACTGACTCACCTCTCSATCGAGTGTCTTGTGTGTAAAACTTGGGCACAGAAGCAGAGAGAAGCTTCTCAGATTTCTGGAGATTACCTAAAATCCAATCTATGCTTGGCCTTGCAGAAGGTGTTTTAAGCATCTTTTCYAGCTCCAATCTATGGGGGAGTTGGAATTTCTGAAATGTAACCTGTCACTGCTAAGCTGTGGCCGAGCTGCAGTTGTGGGCTCAGCGTGAGCCTCCCCTCCAAGGTGTTATCTGAGTCCTGCTTTGCTTGGGATTCATAATTTCATGTTAAATAAACACTGCCCCTTGCTCCTCTGTACATTCAGTTCCAAACAGATTTTTCTCTCCATATTCCCTGAAGCAGTGAGAATATACCCAAGAAGGTGAATGAGAGAGCAAGATTAACCCATTTCACCACCTACAAACCTCACTGAGAAAAACTGTGGTCCAAACAGTGAAGAATATTTAAAAAAACCCCTCCTTCTGGCACTTAGTCACCTCTGATTCCATTCATTCTATCTTATCTTTAATGGGTGGAGAAAGAGAACACASCAAGGTTTATAGCTTAGATGCACTGAAATCAAACCCCGCGATTAAATGACCTCATCGGGTGTGGATCACGGCRCAGCAGCATCCCACACTGGGCAGGGTGAGCCCTTTGCCCTTTTGGTGAGAACCAAGCGTGCTGATTAGTTGGAGAAAACATTCAGCAGATGGGCCCTTCTTAATCTCGTGCTACGCGCTCAAGCACAGCCAGATAACAGCATTGCTGTGTAGATTTGGCAAAGTAGTCTCTCAGAAGCAGAAACAAAAAGCCTTTCTTTGAGGTGCCGTGGCTTTTCCCAGTGTTTTTTTCCCCCAGTTTTTTTCCCGTGTTGCTTCTTTAGGCTGTCAGATGCGTGTCCCCTCTCCCCACACTTTTTGGAGATTTTGGAATGGTTAAAATGCATGCTGTGAGCACGGTGGCTCTCAGGTAAAACAGAGAACACAGAGTAAAGAGCATTTAAAGCACCAGGTAAAACAGAGAATACACTTTGCAGAGTAATGAGCATTTACAGCACCAGGTAAAACAGAGAACACACTTTGCAGAGTAATGAGCATTTAAAACACCGTGTCTGATGGTTTAACCCCTGAAAGCAGATTATCAGCTTCTCAGTGCATGCACTGCATGGCTTTGAAACACCAGCGGCACGAAACGGTTTTGTTCTTTGCTTCTTATTCTTTGCTTCTTTATTGACATGAGACAAATAAACGTTTCCATTGTTGGCAGCRTCGGTAATGAAGGCATCAGTGCTGAAGAGCTTTCCAAACCCAACTCCAGCACGGTGCCTGCAGAGGGGACAGGACACAGCACTGCCCTGCACGAGCCAGGAGGACAAACAGACTCTGRGTTCTTAAAAAACTCTGCTGAAGTGAGGGAGAGGAGCCTGCCCATCTCTGTGCCTCTCTCCAAGGAACATGGCACAGGCAGCAGTGACAAATCACACCCCTCAGACTGCAGCACAGCACCAGCTCCAKGGAATGGCACACAAGAGGGGTCAGCACATGCAAAATCTGTGGAAAATATCACTGCCCACTCTACCAAAACCAGCGAGAACGAGCCCAAAATGCCCTGCCTGGAGCCCAGCCCTGCAGCAACCATCCCAGAAATGCCAGGAGCCACACAAATGGGTTTGAGTGCATTARGATCACTCCAGCAGGACGAGCAGCTGGGTGGCATGAGGGAGCCACATGTCAGCTCGATTCCCCGGGGTGAAGCAGCAGGAGATTATTTTACTGCTCAGGAGGCCGGGCAGGAGCGAGGAGTTTTGGAAGTAGGTCAGCTGCAGGCAGTAATGMAGCAAGGTAGACAGAACACAGATGGTGGAGAGGGTCTGCTAATGAAAAAGGAAACCTTAATCCCAAATTATCCAGCAACAGGAGGCTCAGACAGTGAAAAATTTGGAGCAATTGTGAATGCTCAGGGTTTCAGTGGGATCTGTAACCTACAGATGGGGGCTGAAACARCAGCTAAAGGGAATGAGGCAAATCCAGCTCTACCTGGAAGCAGAAGGAAGCAATCAGAACCCTGTACTTTAATGTCAGAGTTGCCTTCTAGCCCTCCAAATTTCTTCCTGGTACCAAAGCCTGAAGAGCTTTCAAGTGAGTATGTGCCTGGAAACGGCCCTCAAGATCCACCGAGGAGTGAAGCAGTGAAAACAGCTTCTGAAAAAAACAAACCCCTTTWTCAAAGAGAGCTTCAAAAGGAGGATGAGCTTATTAGTGCTGAGAATTTCAGCGTGCCTTTATCTTTTGAGAGAGAGGAAGAAGAAAAATCAGCTGTCACAACTGAAAGCCCAGAAGAAGCCAATAGCAATGAAATTATAAAAGCTGGTGATGTGTCTAGAGAAAGCACCACGCGTTCTGAAACAGAAAGCATTATCAGTCCCACCAAGGAAAATTCAGTGGTAGATAAAAGATTATTACTGGAGGAATATGCATTAAGTACTTCTGTGTGCAGATCCACTGAGCTGTATCAAAAAGAAACGGGGGCGGATGTAACAGGAGGGAAAAATGGAATCAGAACAGAGGATGCACAAATGTCAGAAACCAGTGAATTACCTGAGGGCTCGAGTGGGGCAGGAAGACAAATGTTGAGCTCTGTCAGCAGCCACCACCAGGACATGGAAAATCCCCACTTGGAACAGGACCCTGAAAAATTCAGTCTTGGTGAAAACACCTCAACAGGTGACCTGGGGGAAGAAGGTGAGGGAAGGCCTCTGAATTTAGAGTGCAACTTTAAATCATCCAAAAGTAATTCCCAGCCTTGTGGTTGTGAGCCTGATCAACAAACGAGCCAAGAGAAAGCAGCTTCCCAAGATGGTCTGGAGAACAAAATAATGGCTACCCCACAGCTGGCAAGGGAGGAATGCCCACGGAGTTCTGATTGTTTTAACACTGGGGCAGGAGGCAGAACTTCAGAGCAGTCAGGCTGTAGCAGGACTGAAAAAGTTTGTTTGGATGGTGCACACAGTTCAGTGCTCCTCCACCCTGGGAACGGTCATATTAAGCAGAGTAAGCAGGATGAATCCTGGGAAAAGAATTTTGCTGGAGAAACTGTGCTGGAACCTGAATGCAAAGCTGAGAGTCAGGAAAAGCCTGAGAGCTCCAGCAAGTCAGGAGAAAGTGCAAAAATGCCCCAATTAAAACTCKATTTCCAGGGGTTGGATGAGTTGGCAGGGACTGTGGGACAAACCAAGGAGGCCTCACAGGCTCCAGAAACCAAAGACCAGAACAGTTTAATCACTGAAGCATCTCACAGAGATCCAGAACAGGAACCTGCAGCTGCACACAGCATTGCTGGGGATGGGAATCAAAATGAAGGTACTCAGCAAGAGAAGCACCAAACTGCAGGGAAAAGGTCTGAGGAGGAGGAAGATTTGGCTCAGAAAAGTGAATGTAAATCAGATGTGCCAATGCAAGCTCAGCCGGAGCAAGAGGCTCCAGAAAGTCACAGAAAAACGCAGAAGACCCGTTCAGAACCCCCCCAGGCTGCAGCTGGCACTTCAGGGCTCACTGCTCAGCACATTCACATGGAGGAAGGGGGTGACAGCCACRTCACTGCAGAGAGCTGTCCCTCTGACAGGGACACGAGCAGCTCTGCAGAGATTCTGGAGCGCGGTATCCGAGAGCCGCAGGAAAACACAGAAAATCCAACAGCTCCTCCCCAGGTAGGGCAAACAGAGCAGCTGCTGCCTGGTGCTGGTGACAGTGGCTGGAGCTCAAATACACGACCTGAACAACACCAAAACAGCCTGGCAGCTGTCAGGGGAGCAGGTGAGCAGGAGCACAAAGGAAGGGCACAGAAACCCGGGCGGCAATTGGACCGAGATAACAACACACCACAAACACCTCTGGAGATTTCAAACAACCCTGAAAAACAATCTGTGCCAGGGCCAGCACCGCCCCAGCCTGGCTCTGACAGGCCAGAAGAACAGGACAAGGACAGCAGAGCTGAGGATGTGTGCAGCAGCAAACACGGGCAAAACCCTCCTGGTGTGAGCGTGCTTCATTTGCAAGATGGCAAGGAGCAAAACAAAACCCATCTCAAGGCAGAAGGGAAGTGCTGCGCTAAGCAAAACCCGAGCAAGCCCGAGCAGGGTGATAATTCTTTGATCTCAGCGAGGCAGCATGAAGCAGCATGTCAGAGAGACACGTTTTGTGATGAGCCTGGAAAGGATGAGCAGCCAGGCAGGGGAGAGGGTAATGCTGCTGTGAACGCTCTGCCAGGGACGCAGCATTCAGCAAGTGCCACCAACACATCACAGGCTGATACAGAAATAGCACATACTGCTGATAATTCTGAGAAAAACGATCCCCAAATACCTTGTCCAGAAACTCAAAGGAAAGCACCATTAATGGCAAAAAACTCAGAAAATATTCTGGCTGCTGATGGGGGAATCTTCCAGAAAGATGGAAATGCGGAGATAAGTTGTGAGGACAGTGCTTCTGTCACTTCTGTCACAGAAATAAGCAATATAAAGCCTGATACAAGTCCAGGAGCACAGGAATCTCCTTCATCACTACAGGCACACAGGGAAATAATTCCCACTGATAACTCACATAAATCCAGCTGCATTCAAAATGCAACAGAGCAGCCTGGTTACTGTCARGCAGATTTTACAGCCCTCTCTACCCAGCCCTCTGCACTCAGCCATTCCAGCCAGCAACCTGGAAACAACACAGACAAGAGTACTGGGGGCGAATCACTAAATTATGATCTGGAAGCTGTGGCATGTCAAAGCACATTAGACAGTAACTCCAATTTGCAGGGTCCTCAGGTGTCAGCACTCTCAGGTCCTTCATCCAGGGAAAGCACAGGCAAAACAGCAAATTCAGAAAACAGCTCTGCAGGGAATATGCGTGTGAGTGGAAAAGACTGTCCAGAGCAAAGTTTTCAGGGTGATGGAGATGGGAGTTTCACCCTGCCAGAGACTTTGAATGTAGGGCAGAGAACTGGAAACTCATCACACTTCAGTTCTGAGAAGCTGAAGAAAGAGATCACTGCAATTAAATCCAAAAAAACAAAAAGTGAGCTAAACTTCAAAGAGCAGCAAAGTGACAGTTCAGCAGAGGCTCTGTTAGCACTCCCTACTCCAGAAGGGAAGCTGCTGAGCCTTTCATCATCACAAGAAGGCTGTAATGAGGAAATTGCAACCAATATCTGTGTAGATGACAAGTACGGTGAGATCTTAGAGAAACATGGGAATTCAGAAAAAATGGAAGAGCTTTCAAAAGAGAATAATAACATAACCAGGGCAGACATCAGTATTTCCAAGCAGTCTGCAGAGAACTCTGCAAGGGAGCATGAGGCTCTGACTTGCAGCTCCCTGGACATTAGCTCCAGCATCCCAGACTTCAGAGAGCACATCAGCCAGATTTTTAAAAAAACTCTCAACAGCACACTGAGTGCTGAATTACCCCAACTTTTGTCCGAAAACCATGCAGGCTCCAAGCAGAGTGCAGTGGCCAAGGACACAGCAGAACTCTGTGGTGTGGAGAACTTTTCAGAACCAAACAGGGCAGGCACAGGAGCTCCCGAGGCCACCTCAGAATCAGAGGGGCACGAGTTGTCTTTAGCTGCCGGTACTTCCCACAAAGCTGCCCAAGGCAAATCTCTGCAAGGAGCAAACACAGCAGCAGAGCTGCCACCAGCAAATCTCCAGGAGACCGAGGCAAGCAGGCAGCCCGCTGGCTGTTTAGAAGAGTTGTTCCCCAGCTTGGATGGCGCTCCATCTGCCCAACGCGCTCCGGAAAATCCTCGCCAGCCGGGCAAACCCAGCGAGAGCGGTGAGATGGAAAGACAGGAGGGCGTGTGTGCCGGTGGCGTTGATCCTGAATCGCTAATGAGCTTAGAGATAAAGGAGCAAGGACCAGCTTCATCCCATGGGGCAGCAGCTGAGGAGTTGCCCTCGTGTTCCGACAGGCAGCAGCAGCCCGGCGGAGCTGCGAGCTCTGCGGGCGATGGAGGAGATGCTGCTGCCACGCAGGGAAATCACTTAATTACAAAACCAGCTTCCTCTGAAGGGGATCTGAGTCTTCCCAGTGAGCAGTGCCAGGATCTTAAGCCAAATGAGCAGGAGGAAAGTGAGCACGGCGATCCAGGCGTTGCCAAGAGCATCTCTGGCATGGCAGCTTCAACTCTTGTCCCCGGAGGATCTTACAGAAGTGAAAAACTGCCAGACMATTTTAATGTGTCACCTGAGGAGGRGCAGGAGGSACATGTTCACAGCAGTTTTGTGCATGACATCGGGTCTCAGAATGACATGCAGGTGATACAGGATGAAACAGTAAACGGGAAATGCTTGGAAACATCGGGAAATCCTCAAGATGCGCAGCAAGAAAAGAAAGTGACGGTGCAGGGGTTAATAGATTACTTAAAAACTGAAGTAAGCCAGGATGATTGCTTGCAAACTGACTGTAAAGTAGAAGCTGGCAGTGTGACTGAGGGAGATGTGAAAGAGAGCGGTGACACAGAGCTGAGCACGGCAAGGACAGGTAAAGGAAAAACTGGAGACATCYCCGAAACAGGTACTGCAAGGATGTTAGTCACTGCTGAGGGACACTTAGCTATAAACACCAGCAGCGAGGAGCAGGAGGCAGAGCTGTGCAAAAACCACTCTGCAGCTTTCCCTGTGATGGAGCAGGATGAGCATTCTGCATGTGCAGGTCTCGCTGCTGCTGAAAATCAGCCAAGCAGGATGAATGCAGAACACCAAAGCTCCCTCCAGGATGCCAAAGGAAAGCTATCACCGCCTGCATTAACTGAGCCTAAGAACCTTGACCTCAGTGAACTTCACGACGTGGCTGTGGCAGGATTACCCACTGAAAGGTATTTACTTTGAATTACTGCGTGAAATGCTTGGCAGGAGCYCGGGGCTGGAGAGGGGTGCAATTTTCCAGGCAGATGCCCGTTGTCCGGGCGGTTTGGGAGGGTATGTCACTTACTCTGTTCTTAACTTTATCCTAAATATATGTTGCTTCTAAATGTGCATTACGTGGGGGRAAAAAAATATTTGTGAGGACAGAGAGGTCCTAAAAGCTGAGGAGCTGAGCTCTGAGCTGTTCCATCTSCTGGGCCACATTCCTGTCCTTACCTGTGTGGGTTTGCTTCCCAGTGCTCACACCTCGTAGCCTGAAGTCAGGATACAAACAGCACTTCCTAGCCTTAAGTTAAGGAGACTTCTGCCTCAGTTCTGGTGACCCAGTTAAATGAGACCTGCAGCATTCACATGGTGGAGTGCAGTGTTTAAAAACAAGCCCATGGAGTAACCCAATTACTCACACTTCGTTGTCTGGGCCTCCCTCTTATCCTCCCTTACAATATAATTGCACTGACAGTGCCTTTGATCACCGTGTTATTCAGTGTTTCTAATGACATGGAGTTGTTTCAGATGTGAATTCTTCTGAGCTAGGACTTGTGGAGTCTCAGAGTTGCTTTTTTGGTTTTATTTCTTTTTATTTCCCAAATCTAGCAGTAATTGCTTTAATAAAGTTAAGTTGGTGGGGTGTTTTTTTTTTTTTTTTTTTTTTTTTTTTTTTTTTTTTTTTTTTTTTTTTTTTTTTTTTTTTTTTTTTTTTTTTTAGCTTTTACTTTGCATTTTTTATTTTTAATTTTGATTTTGATTTGGGATTTACCTGTCGTAGCTCTCCCCTCCAATCCCCCTGAGCACCACGGACTGAGCGAAGCAGCGGCGATGGCTCCGTTCCCCTCCCGCGGGGCAGAGCCGCTCCCAGGGCGGGTCCTGAGGGCTCCGGGAGCTCAGAGCGGCGCTGACGGAGGAACCGCGCGGGGCCGGGAGGGGCAGAGCCGCCCACGGCGCCACCACCTGCGGGGAGAGCGTTCCGGAATGTTCCGAGACTNNNNTTTTTTTTTTTTTTTTAATGAGCTTTTACTTTGCTGTTTGAATTCCTAGTTTGATGTGCAGTTAATTCAGGATAATTATGATCTCCTTTTACTTTGCTGTTTGAATTCCTAGTTTGATGTGCAGTTAATTCAGGATAATTATGATCTCAGAACAGGTGATTTCCCTTTATCTAGTCATGTCACTGCTTGCTGTGTAACCTCAGAACTTCCTTGCACCCTGACCCTCTCCTTTCTGTATCAGAGGAGGCAGCGAGAGCTGAGACAACTGCAGAGCACAGGGCTACAGGGAAAAGCTAAACTATGAACGAATGGTCTGCAGAGATGGAATCTTCCTAAGTAATCCCAAAAACGTAAATGGCACTGACTGACTGACTGAGGAGGGAAAAGGTCCAGTGCCACATTGCTCCAAGGTTAAGGGGATAAAACCATATTGTGAGTGGAAATACCTGAAGTGYTTCTGTTGTGGTGAGAATGTGGGGAAATTCTTCCTGCTGGATTTGAGTCTGGGATGGAGGCTGAGTGTGATGGAATTGTGTGAGCAGAACGTACATTAGAAAAATATTAGAAGTGCCAAAAACCAAGGCAGCTATGTGATTTTCTCTTGAAGGATCTGTCCATAAAATGACAAGGAAATTAGACACTGCCCTTTCTCGAGGTCCTTTCCTTTTTGCTTGTCTCCCTTTACATGATGGGAAGCTTCCCAGTGGGTTTGAAATTCCCAAATTGCTGGYATGGGCTGGCTCAGGAGCCATGAGTGACTGGGCAGTGCATGTGTCTGTGCATGTGTTTCATATCAGGGCGGGTATCATACTTTTAATAAATACCTGTGGCAGGCAGGGCAGGGCTCGTGGAGCAGCTGCTGACAATTCACTGAGTAGTTGCTTAATGCTTGTGCTTCAAGAATTCATTGTCACCTGTTTTTCCAGCGTCAGGGTTTGCATCAACAGRCAGCTGCTGGGTTGGACTGTGGCTGTCCAAAAGGCTGAAACACTGGGGAATCTCAGAGGTCCAGAGGGACTCTCAGAGGTTCCAGAGGAGCCTCTGCTCTTGTCAGGCTCATTTTTAGAGCAGTATGCATTTATAACACAAAAGAGAAGCAGAGAGCGTTGGCTGAGCTGGCTGCTCTGCCTTSATCAGGTCCAACACGCTGACCAATCCAGTTTTCCTCTGAGATTCAAACTGGGTTTGTATCCTTAATTTCAAGGTGTATTCCATATGCCRTGCCCATCAGCCACAAAGCTCTGAGTGCTTTGCAGTGGTTTATTGCCCCTGACAGAGGATAAACCACTGCAGCCGTGCAAAATGAGGTGCACGTTCCTAAAAGCTGACTGTGAGGATGTGGAYCTGATGTAAAGAAAACCAGGGAGAAAGATTCCTCCCCAGCTCTCAAAATAAATATTAGTAAGAAGGAAATTATTTTTGGGAGAAGGAAATGGTTCTGAGAATCTTTTTTCTGAGAAGGTTCTGAATTATTTCAGCGTTGTTTTCTTCCCTCCCCACTCTTTCAGTGTAACTCCATCTCTTACAAGATCCCTTACACCGAAACCCCACTGAACTGTGTGAGCWGGGGCAAAGCTCTGTGATCTGACTCTTAAATCCTTGTTGGGATTTCTTCCTGTAGAGGAAATAGAGGAATTTCTTCCCTTTGTGGCTGTGCCCTGRRAGAAGGCTGGTYTTGAAATAAACCCAAGCACTGYTTTTGGTGATTCCTGCCCACACCTCCTCTAGGAGGAGAATTCTGGTCATTGATAGGGAGAGCCCTTAGGTCTGCAGGCAATGCTGCWGCACCAATCACTTCAAATGTCCAGTAAAAATGCACAGTCCTTTTTGGAAAGGAGGTTGTGGMTGAAGCCACTTCCTTGTGGAAATACAACAGTGCTATCAGCACAAGTAGGGGAGGGTAGGATTTTGGCAACCCTGTCTGTCAGCATTGAAAAGGAGTAAAAAAAAAAACAAAAAAAAACTTTTATAATGGTTTTGATGTTTTTAACTCCCTTTACCAGGCCAGTAACTGAAAACCTGTGTTCCTAATGGCCACATCTAGGCTTCAAAATCACATTCTTCCTACTTGTTATTGGGCATCCATTTGCTTCATTTTCTGCTTTTTTCTCCTTTTGCAATAGATACCCACCCATCTGTGATGTAACCCACATATCTTCTTTCTTTCATTAAGAATGGAGGTTCCTTTATAGACAGGGAGTCCTTAYRTCCCTGAAATGCTCCYSTTTGCATCATGGACTGTGACAGATRTTGAGCAGAGGATGGAAAAAAWAWTGGAAATTAGGCAGAATTTTAGGGATGTTTAGAGGTGAGATGGATTTTTTTATAAGCTGTTGAAATTCAACTGGCTGGCGCGTGCAAGCTGCCATTATCTCTTGGAAAAAAAAATCAAAAAAACTGAGGGAGCTTTTTGAAGTGGAGGCTGTGAAGTCATTCCCAGATGTGCATTTGAAAGGTGTGCAGCACACACTGCACGTGTTGGCTGATCTGATGGTTTGGGTGTGTTCAGAGGCCTTTGGGTGATGCAGGCTGGCAGAGATGCTCTCAGGGGCTCAGCTGGGCTGGGTGTGCAGCCAGGGAGGAGCACAGGGAGCTGCAAATATGGTAACCCCTGCTCTTGGAGAATGAAGAGTTCTGCTGCACTGACTCCATCACTTATTAAATATTCTCACATGGGAAAAGTACCTGGCAGCAGCTGGAGTCAGCCAAGCTGCTTGAAAAACATTCCTGATGTCCTCTGCAAAGGTCAGAGAAGATTTCTGAAGTTGGTCCAGACATACTTTTGGATTTGCTTCATTTCTTTGTTCTTGCCATCAAAAATTGGCAAGTTCGATAACTCCAAAAAAGAACATTCACTCTTCAGTACATATGTTTTGGTCTTTTTTTGTCTGCTTGACAAATACAGCATTAAATATTTTAACAGCCTTGCTGGATGAGGTGGGGAGTGTAGAACTGCTTTTCAGATCAGGCAAGTGGGGTTTGAGCACTTAGGCTTTGTGTTGTTAGCATCTGAAAACAAGAGTTTGGAGTTAAAAGGAAACTTGTCAAAACACTGATTATGCAGCTCTTTATTTCCCACTTTTTTAACTTCACAACTGATTCAGGTGTGTAGCATTCCAGGATTACAAAGCAAAGGGAATAATAGCTGGAGGTGATTTGCACWTAAAGGAAATGCACAAATTAATTGAGTTATTTGTCTCTCCTGCCCKTCTTCCTTTGTATCTGAATTATTTCTCTTTATTTTTCTCCTATTTTATTGTCTCTGTTATCCTGTGCAGCTGTCAGTACAGTTGTGCCTTTGCAGCTCAGCCTGCAGWCCTGAACTAAATTAACAGGATGGGCAGTTCTGTGGGAATTTCATCTGTGTGAAGCCTGAAAGATTTAATTTCGGTATTTTTCCATTCACAGAAGAGTAAAATTAAAATAACTTCGTTCTCACCCAACAGACATCTCCCATTGCTTTCTAGGAAGTGAAAGGGAGTTTTGCCAACTATTTCCATGGATTCCATTGACTGAACTGACCTCTGGTTTAGGCAGCATCTAAGTATTTATGCAATTTGTAAAGTATAAAATGCTGATTGGATATAATGCCCTGTTGTGTTCAAAACACAATTCCAGTGAAAAACCAGGTGTGTGAGGCCGTGGCACACATTAATAAAGTAGGTGTTGGCATAGATGGGTGATACCTGAGCTGCTCTTTTCACACATCCTTCTGTCTTTCTCAAGACATTACATTTATTTAATCAAATACAGGCATTTGCTAAGGAAATCCAACATGGACATTGCCATACTTTGCCTGGACAGGAAGTTTAACATCATTTCTTTTCTTCTTTTCTCATTAAATTAAAAATAACTCTCAGATTACTTYTGAATTTTCTAACTATATTTCCCCAGATGTATTTTTCAACCTCGCTTCTTCCAAGTAATCTTGCTGTTTTCTCAAAATCATTCCTGCATGTCCTACACATCCCCTGTTCTCTCTGTTCCAACACAATATCTTCTGGCTTCTCAGAAAATTGGAGATACCGTGGAGCTTGTTCCATGGTCCCTGTTTCTAACAGAAAATGCAAAGTAGGATTAGCCCCAGCTTTGAACCCTGTGGAGGGCAGCTCTGAAAACAGCAATTACAGGCACAGGGATATGTCTGAAGAGCCAGAACTCCACAGTTCTTGCCTTGTCCTTTTCCTTCTGTTTTCCCTCCTGCTGTCTTTTATGTTGATTCTTTGGAGCCTGGCTTATCAATATTGGTCTGGGTGTGTGGAAACTCACACACCCTGGTAATAAAAGATGAGGATTTTTAAATTATTGCAATTTGTTAATATCAGGCTACCCTGGAAAAAATTAAAAAATAATGTTACAAGGATGTTTCGGCCTGTTCATCTACACTCACCTCACAGGTTAATTCTTACAGTCTCTGTAAATTGTTCTTCTTCTCAGATTGCAGTAATGAGTGTAGAAATGTTAATTGCTGCAATCAAAGGTGTAATTGTCCTGGATTCTAAGGTCCCTGTGAAATGCTGATTGCCACCACTCTGTGCTTGGGGAAGGAGCAGCCCCAGTTTGTTAATCTTGTTCTCCTTGCTGAAATGTGCTTGGCATCTCCTCTTTGTTCAGCCTGGCTTAATCCTTCCTCTTCCCCCTGCCCCTGTTTGGGATCTGCCTCCTCAGTAAAACACCCAGCTGTCCCAAAGTGCCCCGGSACTCCACAAGGTTGTTTCCAATTTAATTCCACCCATTGCCTTTTTTTGCCTCTTGGTACATTCCTTTAGACAGCTGGGTGAAGGCTGCAGCCTGCCCTTGGAACATGTAAAGGCTGGCCCAAAATCTCTGCTGGCCCAAAATCTCTGCTCCCTTGAGTGATACCAACAACCCCAAGCCTCTGGCAGGTCAGCCAGGGAGAATCCTGCCCTGTCCTGGGATCCTTTTCCATCCTGCAAGCCCTGTACCCACCTCAGTCCTGCTCTGCTGAAATAAGGAGGTGTCTAATTGTTCCAACTGATAAAAAAAAAAATCAAATTAGGGAGACAGGCTGCATGTAGATAAATAGGATTGGAATGATTCATTGGCCTGGTGTTTTCCAGCCTCCAACCTGTCAATCTTTTTGTCCATGGTGCTCTGAAAAACACTGAGCCTGAGCTCCATGAAACTCATCAAGTTGTTTTTCAAAAATTCTTCTACAGTCTGTTTTTCCTAGCTGCTTTGGCTAACGAAACACAAACAGTGTAATCAATAAAGCCTTTTACTCATTTTTTTTAAGGCACTCAAGAGYTTATGTAAAATCTTTGGAATTTGTAACCATGATAACATTGTTATGCTCTCCTAGCTGATAGAAATATCAAAGCCAGCTAAGAATAACTCCACAGCAGACAGAGAAGATTTGATTTGTTTCCTGGAATGGAAGCAAAAAGTATGAATACACTGCTCAGTTACTAACAACTAAGGAAAAAAAAATAAATGGACACTTAAAACTTCCATTTCCCCTTCCTAACAATGTCATTAAGTGACTCAAAACACAGAGTTAGTTTTGCTGGTGAGAGTATTTTAAACTCTCCAAGATTTTCCACATCTCTTTTTTTTTTGTGAATGCTATGATGGTACATGAAACTTACGCTACATCTACCATTCTCCAAATGTTGTTCTTCTGACAGAAACTCTAAATAAACTTGGTTTGCTAGAGAAGTTATCAGTGGCATTAGCGAAGCTTTGAGACTAGCCTAGGGTTTACTAAAAACCAATCTTACTTAATTAGAAATTTGCAAAAGGGCAGTTTCCCACCACTTTGATCTGCCAAGATGTAATGGGTTAACTAACATTAAGCGTTTCCTTTTCTTTCAAAGCAGAAGGTTAAGGTGAAAGTTTGGGAATTTAAAGAGAGAGCCATCCCAAAGCCTCTAAAAGYTGCTGGGAAATGCACAGCCTAATTTTGAGCCACCACAAATGATGGTTGTGGGGAATTTGTACGTGGAAAGCAGTGGAAATCCAAAGTTCAGGTGTTTGTTACAGACCGTGGCTTGGTGTCTCAGCCAGGCTGCTTTGCAGTTCATTGGGTTTGTGGTTTCACTGAGTGAATGAGAATCTCTGGATAGGAAATGCAAACAAGAAATTCCTCTTTCATTCTAAACAACCAAAGTACATTTCTGTGGATTTGTTGTATAAGGGCCTTAAAACACTCTCCAAGTTTTTACAAAGAACAATTTAAAATCACTCATGTACATTGGTCACAAGGACCTGCAGTGATAACACAAGGGAGAACGGCCTTAAGCTGAAGAGGGTAGGTTTAGGTGGGATATTGGGAAGAAATTCTTCCCTGTGAGGGTGGGAGGCCCTGGCACAGGGTGCCCAGAGAAGCTGTGGCTGCCCCTGGATCCCTGGCAGTGCCCAAGGCCAGGCTGGACATTGGGGCTGGGAGCCCTGGGATAGCAGAAGGCATCCCTACCCATGGCAGGGAGAATGGAACAAGATCAGCTTCAAGGTTCCTTCCAACCCAAACCATTCTATGATTTACATTTTTAAAGTGTCCCCCCATTTGTGCCATCCTGATGCTTTCTGGACTTTCCTTGCAGCCGTTCCTGGCAGCTCAGCACTGGGCACAGCCATCCTGAGGGATGTGATGTCTCCTGCTCCCCATCCTCTCATCATCCACTCACGGCTCCGGTCGGGCTCTGCCCTCGGGAGAATCCTTTTGCAAGGTTTTTCTTTGATGTGCYCCAGCCAGCCTGGCCCTGCTGCACCCCGACAGCCACCCCTGCCCTGTCATTGTCTGCTGATCTCGTTTATCTCCCATTCTCCTCTTGCTTTCCAGCAAAATCCCCCTGTCCTGCCCCAAGCCTTCATAAACACAGCTCAGTCACATCTGAGCACCGTTCCTGGGCTTTCTCCTMTCAGGTTCCGTGCTTAAATAGCAGAGGACACAACTGCCAATGTTTCTGTGACAAAGGCAGGCTGAGATTGCTTCACAGTAAGCCAAAGGGTTTTGGCACAGCAAAAGGCTAAGGGATAAACAGGGAGAGGCATGTTGTTTGAGCAGAATGAGCTTTTATTCCAAAAAGGCTYGATTTGGTTCTTTTCTGGACAGTCTGTGGCCACGGCTTTGCGCCAGACTGAAGTGCTGCTCGCAAAGAAATAAAAATTTATTTTCATGAATCCTCCTCTTTTCAGGGTTTCCCTCCCCCTCAGGGCAGTTATACCTGCAGAAGCTATTTGTGAAATGGCTTCCAGATGGCAAAAGAGGATAATTCACCCCAAAATGAGAGGGGGACTGGATCCTTGTACCTGTATCAAAAATCACAGTAAATTTTTCCATGGCTGGTTTCTTGCAGCTTGGGAAGCAGGACATGAGAGAGATGCTCTCCCCAGAAAATTTTAACTGAGACTCATCCTAATTCTTGCTTTCAGTGGGTGCTCTGGCTCCCAGTGCTAAAACCAAGTGAACTCTCCCCATACCATGCACAGTGTTTGCTCCATGAAAACCGTACCTTGCAGCCCAGATGATGTTGAAAGTCTATATATTTTTCAGCAGTTTAACCCTTTACAGTATCTGATTTAGTTCCTGGGGATCATCTTAAACAGTCTTTTATTTCCTGTGCAAGTATCTGAGTTGTTAAAAGCAGCAATGAGCACATGAGGGGGAATCCCTTTCTTCAGCTTTCAGCCTAGATGGGAAAGTTCTCCTGAACACAAAACATACCTGAACAAAAATGTGTTGCCTCCTTTTGCTTATAGAAGATCAGACAAGGGCTAGAAGTAGAAACAGTTCCAGAGTCAAAAAATTAAAAATGGATTAATGTCTTTTCCCCTATGTGGCTCAGCTCTGAATTAAAGATTTGAGAGGCCACCAGGAACCATCACTGTACCTTGACATTCCAAGGAGATGCACAGTTCTGCTAGGGGCTGCACTGACTTCTGAGGGATGGGAAATGTCAAATTTTGTCACCCAAAGTGTGCTTGTCACCACAGCTGAAGAGTTTGGAGAGACGGAGTCAGCTGGGGAACAGCTTTGCTAAACTGAGTCTATGCAGCCCCAGCATTTTATCTGAAATATCTCGATTGGTTACCAACTGCCCAAACTACCAACTCTCTTGCTGTGGGATAGATATCATAAAGATAATAGTTATTGTATGGCGTGTTATAAACATGATAATCATCTCCCTGGGAGAGAGTCAATTAATTCTTTGGGTACTGGCAGCTCGTACATGCAGTTTGGTGTACCCCCATGCAGACTTAATTACCTGTAAAGCCATTCTTTTGTGTTGTAATGGACCCAGAGGAWACCTAAGAAATTAATAAGGGCATGCAACTAGCTAAAACTGCTCAATTTTCTTAGAAGTGAAGAAACCTGTAAGAAAGCAGGTAAAAGAATCTATGAGAGACAAGGTAAAGAAACCTATAGAAAGAAAAAAACTCGTAAGAAAGCAGGTAAAGGAACTTATAAGAAGGCAGGTAAAGGGGCCAGAAAGAAAGAAGAAAGCAAAGAAACACATGAGAAAGAAGATTAACCTCTAAAGGCAGGTAAAGGAACCTATGGGAAAACCTAAGCGACTTTAGGAGCTGGAACTTAACCCAAGAATTAGTCTAGGAATAAAACCGTTTGTTCTAGATTTTTTTCAAACCTTATTTGTTGGGCTATAAACGCCTAATGCTTCAGTGAAAGTTGTTACAAACTTTACATCTGCATCCTGGAAACACTTTAAAAAGTTCTATTTAAAGTTGGGCCAAACACCATTCCTGCCACCTGAAACTTTAAGAAAAAGTTGTCCRATGCCATTAATTAAACCAGGCTCTTCTTAAGTGGCTTTTAAAGCGCTGGGAGCTATCTGTGTGAGCTTTAAGCGTTACACACACCGTCATTTAATCTCCCCACATCCCCCCCTCCTCCTCCTGCGGATGCAAACTCCGAAATTCCACCGTAAAACCGGGGAGAAAAAAAGAAAAAAATTAAAATCAAAGACAGCCCATGTGTGAGCCGGGCAGCAGGGATGGCCGTGCTGTTTTGGCTCCTTTGTTGCGGGAGCCGCGGCCGCTCCGATGGCCCCGGGGCCGGCGGGGGAGGGAGGGAGGACCCGGGCGCGGCACCGCAGCCTCAGCCTCAGCCTCAGCCTCAGCCTCAGCCACGGCCGCTCCGGCCTTTCCTCGGGGAGCCTCATGGGAGGAGCCTGCTGCCACAGCAGCTCCGGGCTCCTGTTGCTCGGCCTTTTGTAGGCTGTGAGCTCGGCCGAAAGCGCGGCCGGGAGCGGGGTCCGGGCGGTGGGGCTGAGGGGGCTGAGGGGAGGCGGCCGGGGCTGAGGCTGGAGCTGCCAGCGA
>NW_026623726.1:147714-234036 GCF_030028575.1 Malurus melanocephalus | reverse complement strand
AAATGCTGTATGGTTTTGTGGCTCCTGCGCTGGTTTGAGGTTTCTGCTCGAGTGAGGAGGAGACTCCGTGTGTGTTGTTTGCACTGAGAAACTTCTGCTTCAGGTTTGCTGGCTGGGAATTTGGGAAGTTTGAAATTSTGCCCCAATGACATCAGGATGTGACCGAGAGCCCTTCCGAGGCTCTGAAAGCTGCTCGGTGGTGACGTGATGGGCTTTTTTTAATGGTTGACAGTTATTACAGCAAATGTGCTTATTCATCCTGTGCAGGCGTGATTTATACTTCTGACACTTTTATGTGGCTTTCTGCTGTCCCTCTTTTAGCTTGCGAAGGAAGTAGTGCTGTAACACGTTTCAGTCCCCTTAAGTATTTTAATCTCAAATAATTAACGTTTGATTAATGTAGTAACTCACCTTGAGTTTTAATGTGACTACAGTGGTGTAAAACACTCAGGAAAGAAAGAAATTGTTTCTGTTTTATTGTTATGGCTGATCAATGATCAATTTGGGAACACACGTCACAGAAATTAAGGGATTTCCAAGCAAAGAGAATTGGGGGAGAGAGGAAATGCAGGCACTCAGGTAATGTGTGACTAAACCCCATCCCCTGCCAAGATAACTCCTCTATCTTGTCAGGGTTTCCACAACCACCGCCAGAAAAACACAATTTGTGAGAATTCCTCTCCGTGGTGCCTGACAGCTCCGGCAGAACATCGGGAATTACCTGCAGGGATTGCCAGCTGCTGCACAGCTGGGGCTGCTTCCCGGGGCTGGGGGATTGCCTTCAGCAAAGCTTCTAAAAACGCTTTCACGTCTCCAGAACGCAGTTTCTGCCCTTGTTTGCCTTCCTTGTGTTGTCAGCGTGGAATTGTGCGGGGGTAGAAGGGGAAGGGACTGGTTCCCGGGTTGCTGGAAGCGCAGCGCTGTGTCCGGGCTGGGCAGACACATGTGCCCGCAGGGGCTGTGGCCGGCCGGGCTGGTGGCAGCTCCTTCCCTCCCTCCTTTCCTCCCTCCCTTGGGGACAGCTGTGACTCGCTGGGCTGGGCYGGCTCTCCCCGGGCACCCAGACCTGTTCTGATTCCTCGAGTCCCATGTAAATCCCAGGCACTGCAAGAATTCCGCCAGGAGCCAGTGCCGGTGTCTTGGTGACAGTGKCTTTTCTCCGTAAGTGCAGCTGTGCTGCCATGCGCTGGGCATCAAACTCGTGTTTCTCCTGTGTGACAGGGGTTTTATTTGCTGTTAATTAACACGTGCTTGTTCATCTCCTGGATACCTTCATTATTGCGTTTGCACAGCCCCAGCTCAGCAGGGCTCAGCCTGCCCAGGCTGAACCTAAATACAAAGTGCTCATGCGAGGCACTTAAGACACAGTTTCTTCTTCAGATTATGGAAGAAGCTTGAGAGGTTTTTCCAAAATCACGTATTTAAATGCGTAAATAGTTGGGTTTACAAAAGGCGGTATATTTCCCAGAACTTTAACTTTCAACTGTGGGYGCATGTTTAGCTGGTGAAAATAAAACTTGGCAATATCTAAGAATAGTGACCAGCAGAAGTGACCCCCAGTCATTGCTGTGTCTGAGCTTTTAAGCTGTTGCTGATGTATGGACTGGTCCTTTGGAGATGGATGTTGCCTTACTTCATTGGGAAATAAAGCCACACTTTCAATTTTAATCTTAGTATCTCTTGTTTTTCCTGAAATGTTATTTAAATGAGTTTAAAATTAGCTCATAAGTAGTGGTGCAGAAGGGGAAAAAAGAAGAGGGATTTGCTTGTTTTTAATCYTTTGCTTGTATTTTATGCAGCAGTTCGGAGCTGTTCCCTAAACAAGTTTAGTTATCATTAATGATACCTGTAATGTTGATTTCTAATATGAGAAACAGCTTCTTACCTCTTTCTCTGCTGAATCATATTGACAGGAGTCCCAGTAATCATGAAAATACTTTTAAAGAATGGAAATACCAAAGGTGCATGGAGTTACTACARCAGGTTATTGTTGGATTTTCTAGACATCAAGTTTATTTCAGTGAATGTGGTTAATGTGTGAGATAAGCTGCAAACTTAAGTGTGAGAAGGTAAAACTAGTATTATGTAGGAATTAATAAAATGGATCAAATTTTATGAGGTGCAGTGTGTTTGAATGAATGAATTTTAAACTGATGTAGGTGCTGCTAGATCTTTTTCCTTTCCAAAGAATTGCAGTGGAAGAACTTAGCAACAGTAAATTCAATATTTTTCTATGCTTAATATTTTTTCTTATGTATGGATGAACTGAGGGTCAAAATAGCAACTCTTTGGCCCAAGATATTAGAAAGCCAAGTATGARATCTAGAAGATTTGATCTGTCAGCYTTTCTGTACCCACTGAGGAACCTCTTGTTTCTAGAAGAAAACAGCAGCAAATGATGAGAACACTGAGAGCTCAGTCCTGCCTTGTGGTTATTGATGCCATTTTCCAGAGATTTCTGGAGTAAGAGCATGATCTATAAATCTTGCCATTATCTCATTAAAAACAACCAAATGTTTGGGCCTTGGAGATAGCAGAGTTTGAAATGCTTGTTGGTTTCCCTTGGAGTGAACTTGGAGTGATTGTTGACTGTTCAAAGGGAGCCACATCCAGCTCTCCTGATTGGAAAAACATGGATGGGGAGTAAATGCCAAGACCTGTAGCTGCCTTCTGTCTCCAGCACCAGTTTCAAAGCATTTTATAACTTTCCTATGAAATCAGGGGTTTGAGATCTGCATCTCATGGATGTCAGGAGGAGAGCACCAAACAGGCCCACCAAGCACCCAGCGCTCGCTGCCTCTGTGTCTTAATTTTCTGCCTTGGTTTGAAACCTGCTTACATAGACAGAGGTCAGACCTGCTGTGTTTAAACAGAAGAAATCACACAGGTTTGTGGAGTTATTTCCCATTCATTCTCTGCTATCTAATGACTACTGTGGGTCAARCTTTGCCTGAAACTTGTTATTTGCATACCTGCCTTCTAACAGCRACTTGGAGAATCTCTTTTCAAGGCTAAGTAGAGGCCTTAAAAGTGAAATTGTGAAACTCAAGAGCCTAAGGACGCTTGATGGGCAGTGTCTTTYTCTTGTGACACACTAATAACAGACTGAACCCCGTGGTCTTGGGGCTGAATTTAGTGTGCTYGCTGCAGCTGTTGGTAAGCAACTGCTTGTTAAACTGTGAGCTATTTTCCTTTGCAAACTATTCCAGTCATGCTTGTCATAAATAGAATTTGGAAGCAATTTTATGTAGATCTTCTTCCAGGCTTGACCCAGAACTTAGGCAACAGAATGCAAAAAGCTCGTGGTCTTTTTTGTGGGGCTCAGTTCTCGAAACAAATTGGCCTCAAAGGCTGGTGGCTGCAGAGGGCTGGCGGCAGGGACCTGGTGGCAGGCGCCTGCCAGAGCCAAAGGCGGCTGTGATGCCCAGGAATGTCACTTGTGGAACGAGTTTGAGCAGCCTGTGGATGGCTTCATTGTTTGTGTGGCGCAGAGCAGGGTGGCTTGGCAAGGAGCAGCTTTGCCATCGCCTCCCCAAGCCTGAGTGTCAGGTTGCTTTGTCCATAAACTATGGAAAGCCCTATCCAGGAGTTGGTTGTGCAGAAAATGTGGGTGGTGAGGAGCAGACACTTTGCTTCTCACCAGGTTGGGGCACAGCAGCTTCAGTTGCAGTTTGGCCTTGAGGTGTGTTTGTCTATTCACTAGGAGTACCCTCAGTGCTCTGTCAAAAAAAACCTGCTCTGAAAAAAACCTGTCAACCTCCTCATTATATTCACTATATATGTTAAAAAAATTGTAAARTGATGATGTCAAAATCTGCTTTATAAACACTTGTTTTAAGGCAAAGCAAAGAGGTCACCCCAGTTTGTGCTGCATCTGTGACTCAGCAGTAAATGAAACCCTTCAAGCCAGAGGACTTTAGAACCTGTAAACACCTTGGCTCAAAGTTCCCTACGACAGGCAGAGCCCTCAGGTGTGGTTAAACCGGAGCACCTGTGGGCAGTTAATCGCTCAGAGTTGTAATTGTTTTTCCCACGTGAACGTGTTACACAATCCTTTAGATAAAATGTGGGAAGTGTGAGCACATTCGGATGGCAGCCTTCAGTCATCACCAGAATAACACTGACATTGTTATAGCAAAGTTTAACTGCTTGCCAAGTTCTTTGATTAAAATTAAACTGCAGTAGAGAATCATACTGGATMTCTGGATTTTGAAGTTAGGTAAGGAAGTAATTGTTTAGAGTTAAGGCTGAGTTCTTGGATTTATTTTTAAGCTTKTTATTTATAAGCTGGAATCGCAAGCACTGACAGTTTTGAGTTTGTACAGATCATTTTAAATCTGTTACCTCAAATCCATCTGCTAATGGTCCCATCCCTTTGGAATGGGAGTTCACTTGGTACAGGAACCATCATGGGCAGATGGTTCTCTCAAGCAGCAGCTCCATTTTTCATTTGCTTTTCATAATCAGTAGCACAATGGGGTTAATTTGCTGTTGGATTCTCTCATTGCTCCTGCAATTGTAACTCAGACAAAAATCCAGAGACTTCAGTCCTGTGGGAAYAAAAGCAACTTAGATTAAAAATGTCAACTTTCTCAGCATTCCCTAACACACGAGTCAGCTCATTCATGCTGAAGTCCAGGGATTCAAAACCAGTAATTCTGCAAGAACTCAGACATCTAAGGCTGCCTTTCTCCATGTRTTTTCTCTCCACAGCCCTCCTGGGCCAGGTGATGATCATCAGTTGGCTTCTCCCCTCGACCCCTGCGAGCATCCCTTGCCTGTGTGTGCAGCCTCTGGAAATGCTGRCCCCGTGGGATCTGCTGAGCTGACCACAGCAAGGTACTGTCCAAAGCCATGGCCAGGCAGGGGCAGTGGCTGTGCTGCTCCCTGGGGTGGGGATGAAGGATCAGGAGGTCACACTGGCTTGGGGACCTGTGTCACCCTCCTTGGGTGGGTAAATATCTCGTGTGACCAGCTGGTGATGGGTTTGCTGAGTCTGCCTCTATCTGTCAGCAGAGAGCTGTACCAGAATTTGAATCCCCCCTTCTCAGAACCTTCAAAAGAAGATGATGTTCACCTTCCCTTGAGAATTTATCCGTTCAGCACACAGGATGATCATGACATGTGAAGGTGCAATACATGCCCTATATGTCTTTTCAGTGCTTATGTACATTTTTAGTAGTAGCAGGTAACTAATCCTTGGAGCATTTTCTTGGAAGTTCTTTAGCAGTATAATGTTGATTATAAAACATTCAGGKATCTCTGTTGGACTCTGGCCTTTTTGTGTGCCTTTTCGTGCAGTGAGAAGGGAAACTGCTGGTTTATTTGTGCTGGTGGTAGAGGATTGTCAGGATCTTCGGGCACATAAATTTGTCTGGACAATAGAGGAAGCTTTGTGGGGTGTGTGAACCCTTCAATCACCGGGGATTCAGTGGAGTGTAAACATACACAGTGTATTTAAGCTGGAATTAAATTTGTTAGCTGAAGTCACAATAAGGCACCATCAAAGGGAGAAGGGACCTTGTGTGGTTTGCTCAATCCTCCTTAAAAGCTGGGTGACTTTTCTGTTGAGCCCATCCTGGTCTGCCACCAGTCCCCAAGCTGGTTAGTCACTAATGCTGGCTGAGAGAGTCTGTGAGAAACAAACTTTTTCTACTGAGTTACATGATCTAGAGAAGCTTGCAGTGGACAGCTAATGATGTGGATTTCTTCCAGTTCTTGTAAGTTTTTGCTCCAGGAGTTGTGTTTCTTTTGTTTTTAGCAAATGTAATTGGGTTACTGATGYTTCTTTGTGGACTGTTTTTTCTTGCTAATGGATTGTTGGCCRTAGCAGTGAGGGAGTTAGAAAAGAGTGAGCATTAATTGATGTGGAGCTGTGAACTGCTTTCTGAATGTGGAGGCATGAAAAAAGACTAACACCCAAAGTGCCAGAAAGATTTGTATATGGCCTTTGGTCTGCAGTCTGGAACAGAAGATTGTGTGYCCTTGGGGTGATAATTGCAGGGAAAAAGGCATCCAAGCTGTCTATGATTAAACATTTAGGGCAAGCAGTCTTAGAATGTTTTAAATCACTGTTTCTTGCAAACCTCAATAATTCACTCTGTTATTGTCACCTGRATCTGGAATTTCAAGTTAATTATATTCTACCTTTTCTTTTGATCTGCCTCATTACTCGTGCCTTTAAAATGTTTCATTGTTGGTGTCTGAAGGTTGTCTGGAGGTTCCYTTTTCCATCCCAGTTGTGCCGGCTGTTCTGGTGCTGAGCTGTGCTTGCCCCATCCAGGGTGGCTGAGCCCAGTGGGGCTGAGGGCACACACCACAGGATCTGCCYGTTGCTTCCAAATCCTGACCTTGAAGGAGCTGCAAGGATTTTTGCAAGGTTTCAGCGCTAGAAAGTTGCAAACCAGGGATATTTCAGGTTGGATGACAGTAGTTCTCCAATTCCTAAAACAGGAAATTGAAAGAGAAATGCATTGGTCAACAGGAGTGAAGCTGGCTGTGGGTAATTGTGTTTGTTGGTTTCAACGCTTTTGTTTGTTTATTTTTTTAATAAAAAATATTTTTTTTATTAAAAATAAAGCTGCACAAGTTAACTCTTGTCAGTGTTGTTTATTTTCCTTCCACCTTTATTTTGCCTCCGTGTGCAGCTTTAGATATAAAAGCTGGATGTATCTCCACCTGTTTTTCCTGCCCAGGTGGTTCTGGCAGAGGGGTTTGCTGCTGTCCCAGCAGTGAGAAACCCAGAGGCTGCCACTGTGCCACTGCACAGGATCAGTAAGAGCAGGGCTGGCTTTTTCTGATCCAAGAGAAGAGTCTCAGTGATGTTTTTCCTTTCATGTCACTGCCTTACCCCTCATCAACAACTGCCATGTGTCATGGAGCAGATTATTGCCCATATAAATAAGATTATTTTATTAAAGCCCTTGCTTTTTTGCTATTTTCTGTAGAAGCAGTGCACCAATTCTCTAATGCACACACATCTGATCTCTCTGTGTGATGCCTGCTGGGTCCCTCTGCAAATTGGAAATATTACAAGGGCTCCTGAATGGCTTGGTGCTGTTCCAGTCTGTCTGCAGTAAGGTGCAATCATACAGTGGTTTTTTTTTCCCAATATATTTAGCTATTGACTAAATTTACTTTTATTTCTGTGTATTTCCCCATCAGGGGTGTCMCATCATGCAGATGGTGTGCACTTTGACAGGGAGAAATAATGGTGCACATGAGGTGGGGGTCAGCTTGTGCTGAATGGTTTCCAGATGGCAGGGCAGAGCCAGAGATCAGGTTGTCCCTCCATCTGTCCACTCAGGGAACTCTATCTTTGTTTAGCTCCTTGAGGGTGCCTGACTGCCTCTCTCCTGCTGATAACATATTGATCAGGGACAACAGGCTATCATCTGCTCGCTGAGATTTTATTTACTTGATCTACAGAGAAGTGCCCTGGAAAGAATTAGGTAAAGAGTTCACTGGTGGTTCTGCCAAGCATTTTTTTTTTAGCATTGAAAGGCCAAGTTCACTCTGGTTTGCCAGTACATGTTGCACTAGGAGAAGTTTTGGCCAGGCACAGCTTTCTTTTGACTCTGCAGGTGCAGAGCTCTGCAGCAGGACTTGTGTTGTGTGAGAAATGTTTGGCTTGGAAAGGCAGGGAAGGCAAATAAGTGCCCTGGCTGTACAAAACCACAGCCCAGCTGGGCTCCAGCCTGGAGGTGTGAAAACACTTCTGAGCAGTGTCTGTCTGTTCCCTGCAACTTCCTTCCTTGTGGGATAAAAACCCCAAACCTGCAAATGCCCAGGAAAAAATGACGGCTTAGAAAGCACTTGAGTTGTGTTTAGAGCTGTATTTAGTGTTGGCAGCACAAACAGGCAGGAGTTCCCACATTTGTCTATCCATACAGATAGTAAAAAAGTGATTTTTGAGGTTCACTTAAACAGAGGTGGTGCTTGAAAATGTTTGTTTTATAATCAGCTCAACTGCACAGGGTAAGTACTGGTCAGTGTAAAGTTTATTGTGCACTGAGAAGAYGTGGGCCTTTTGGTAGGGTTCTTGYTATAACCATTWAAATATTACTRATTGAGAAATATTRCTAGTTAAGAAATAAAATATTACTAGTTGAGAAATAAGTTTAATGGAAAATCTTTTTAARAKAAKRGCTGTGGAGAGGTTTTAATGTAGCYACTTCATGTCTGAGGTGATAAAAGTACCTTGAATTGACACATGAGCCCCAGTCGATGCAGTGTTAGGCTGGAGAGTTTGGAGTGGACAGAAAATCTGTTTTTTGGACAGGGTTGCTGTTCTGTACTCCCCTGCCTCAATTAGTCCAGTCTGTGTAGAAATCCGTGTGTGTTGACAGCAAGTTTAACTCAGCATTAGGAATGACCTTAATTAGTCAGAGTATCTCTGAAAATCATTTCATTTGATGTGGAAAGATTAAAGGAGGGAGCTGAAGGGCTGCAGAGTGTGGGTGAAGCAGGTGCTGCTRTGAGCAGGTACCTGGGAAGGCTTTRWRWKCCCCTRACACCAGGACCRTCATTTTATGTGCCTTTGGTGCTCTTCTTTGGCTGGGCCCTCTTGTGAATTGTTTGGGTTTTGCAATTCTTTGTTTCCCCTCCAAACAGATGTTCAGCATTCTCTTATTTTTAGCAGCTCACTTTTTTTTTTTTTTCTGCTTTAAAAAATCCTACTTTCGCTGCTCTCCGTGTGCCCCTATATAGTCACAGWGCCTTGGTATAGAGGGGATGCTGTTACTATATTAGGACAGAGACATTTTTAGCCATGGACAAAGGCCCTTTGCATGAAAAAGGAAACAGCATGCTTTCAAATTATTATTTATGTATTTGTTTGTAATGACTTGATGGGGCTAAAAATTCCGAGTGTCTGTGTCAGCATCAGGCCAGGATGGATGGAGGGAAGGAAGGAARGAAAATTACACTCCCAGAGAGCTTTGGTGATCTTGGTAATTGATGGAGAAGCACTTTGGGAAACGGCTGTTCTTGTGGCTGAAGTCAAGGATGTGGTTCAGGCTTATCCTCTGTTTGGATGTGTGCTCCAAAGAAAGGAGCAGCCTGTCCCTGGACCTCACCAACTCTTAATCAGTGACACAATTTAATCTGCCTCCTACAATTCCAGTGTAATTACTGGGGGAAGAGGAGAGAAAATTTTGAAAGGAATGGCTGAGAGAGCTGTTTATATTTAGTTCAGGAAACCTGTAAGAAGCTTCTCAGCCACATCCTGTTTCCATCAGCATTTTCATCAACATTTGTCTCTGTGTCTCTGGAAGGAGAACTGGCAGKAGGGGAGGTTGTGTGTGGCTGCTACCCCAGGACATTTGTGTCCCTCTGGTGTGTCASAGGTGCCCTGTGGTGTGACAAGACCTTAAACTGCTCCTGCTTCTGAGCCATGAAGTCACTGGTTATTTAGTTCCTTTTCTGTTGGTGGTTTAGTGAGTGTGGGCAAGAGCAGGGGGAGTTGTGTGGTTACTGCCCTGCCCCTGAGCGTGGGGCTTTGCTGAGCAGAGGGATTGAACATTCATGTAATGAGTTCTGGGATTACTGTGTGTTTAACTTCCCAGCCTAGGCAGAGCTTTTAAAGTAAGGGAATGCTTTAGTCCCAGATTTTAGKTTTTTTTTCTAAAACACAAATCACGTAATCGAATGTTCATACTGAGGAGAAAGGGCTGTGTGATGACAGCAAAGCAGACATGAGTGATTTATTTATTATACTGATTTCTTATACAGTTGAATTCCTCTGGMACTTAATTTTATGGTCTATGAGAGCTGTCAGGACTTCGAAATATTACTGATTATGTGGTCAGCTGAGAAGTTAAGWGAAATAATATCTGTAGGAAGAAATRATTTGTGGGAGGTTGGAGAGGGATGGAATTCAGGAGGGGATGATGTGCTCCTTAGAGCTTCCTGTAGATCCAGAGAAAGTTCATCCTTTAAAGAGACTTCTTTAAAGCTTCATGGGCATTTCTGAAATTTGTCAGCTTATTTTTTAATAATTGTTTTGCAGCACTTCCAAGCCTGATTGCTGCCAAGAAGTTGATAACCACGTTTCTGAGGATGTACCTTTGGCYGTGGCCCCTGGTGATGGTGTAGAGCTGCCTGCTCCAGAAACCGAAGGTTTCACWAGGGAAAAAAAGAGGTACTGTGTGATTGCATTTGTTACGAGACTTTTCTGTGTCCTTGCATCTTTTGCTTAAGAAATGCTACCAGTGTGAAAGAGGCTGATTAACTTCTTTAACATGTATTTTGTGTAAGTTACATGAACGCTTAGCCGCTAGATTTTGAATCCAAGTGTTAGACTTACCAAGACCTGGCTAATCCTGGTTATTTACTCCAAAATACCAGAAGAGGGAGCTTGGGCTACRCTGGTTATTACTGTGCTGATCTTTCCTACTATTTGTAATTTTATTTTCTCTTCGTTTTTTGTTCTCCCAATATTTTTCTTTCTTGAAGTTTCTGTTTGGGGATTTTTGTGTGTGTGAAACTGTTAAAGATCAGGTGCTGTTTAAGAGGAATGTTCTGCTCATTCCCCTTCTGAGCTGCCATAAGCTTCCTCCCTCACACCTGATTTGCGTTGTCATTGTCAGCAGTGAAGGAAGTTGTTCAGCCTGGTTTCTCTCTTGCTGAATAAATGTTGCCTTGATTTCAAAGTGAAATGTTTCACTGCCTCAGGTTTTACACTGATTGTTGCCATGGTGTTTTAATAGGTGGCCCAGCACATTTTTTTTGCTTTGAAAACTCCCAAACTGAATTACAGACTCGTAGAATGATTTGGATTTTTAGAGACCTTAAAGATCATTTAGTTCCACCTCTACCATCTCAAATACAGCCGAGACAAGACGAGTGCTCAGATATTCCTGTCAGAGCTTCAGCTGACACCGTCTGTGGGTGATTTACCAGGCTGCTCTTGTGCCTCAGCAATCAAAGGCTGCCCTTATTGTGACATCTATTAATGGAAAAGGTCACAGCACAGCTGAGGATATGAAATGGGCACTCCCTGGAGGACAGCTTTCTCCACCCCACCGGTACAGACTGGCAGGTTGTGACAAGTGGGATACGAGACAGGGGACACCATGGGAAATAGTTGTGCCACTAAAGCTCTGTTCAGAAATGTCAAAAGATGCTGCTGCCAGCAGAGGATACTCTC
The DNA here is from genome assembly GCF_030028575.1 of Malurus melanocephalus. Classification (NCBI taxonomy): domain Eukaryota; kingdom Metazoa; phylum Chordata; class Aves; order Passeriformes; family Maluridae; genus Malurus; species Malurus melanocephalus. Next base: position 222,887 of record NW_026623726.1, on the reverse strand, counting down.
AATGTACACAATAGACATGTTCTGCTGTGGAGCAATGCACAGAGAGCTATTAGCGAGTGCTGCTGAAGAAACTATGGGCTCTAATATCTAGGAATCATGTTGATTAATTATTTCTTCTGAACTCTGTTTTGATCAGAAAAATGGTGTCTCTACCTTTATTGTACATGCTGCTGTAGCACAGTCAGGCCAAGTCTTTGTGGTTTTCCTCTGTGGCACTGCTCTGGTTCCACATGTTTTAACCTGTGCACCACTGATGGRGAACAGAAGTGTTTTGCACCAGTATGCAACTTCTGTCATCTGGAGGAAATGTTCTGAATTGAAGGGCAGATACCATGGTTATCCTCTAAAAATGGAGAGAAATGGGCAGGTGAGATTTTAAGTTGGAAARTACTCACMCTGAGATGTTGGCTTTTTGCAGAGWATCATTCACAATTGTTTGAACTTTATGGATACCCCTGAATTTCGCATTCTGGGAGTGCTGTAGTGTAGTCACAGATGACTGTTATTTACAAATCCAAATTGGAACCACTAAAAAAAGGTGGGGATTTTCTTTTCCTTTTTGCTAGAATTCCGCTTCAAAGAGAGGAGCAATAATTTTACAACTCTGCAGGCAGGCAGAGCTGCTGTGCTCACATTTAGATTGGCTTGTGCCTCTGAAGTTTCTGTTTYGTGTTGATATTGATGTAGTGAGTTTCATAATGCAAATGTCTGTGTGTGCCTAAGAAACTCTTGGATGAGGTGAACAATGGTGTAATTAAGTAGAATCATAGAATCATAGAATCATTGGGATTGGAAGGGACCTTGAAGCTCATCCAGTCCCACCCCTGCCATGGACAGGGACACCTTCCACTGTCCCAGGCTGCTCCAAGCCATGTCCAACCTGGCCTTGGACAATGCCAGGGATGAGGAATCCACAACCTCTTTGTAGAATGTGTTGTGTTAGAAGAACTTCATGCAGAATCAAAATCCAGCTTAGGATGTGAATAATCCAAATGTGCACTCTCAGCATCCTCGTTACTCCCGGGGAACAGTGGTCCTATCACCCACAGCCTCTTTCTGCAAAGTTGAATTGTGTATTTGTATGGAAATTAAGATGCACAGAGGTGAAAATTAGAGTTGTCTGTGGGACTAAAGGTAATTTTTGCATCCTCTTGAAAAGCAAATCTGTTACTGTCCAAATAGCTGTTTGCTTGTAGTCAGCCCCTTATGTAAACACTTCTGAGATTACCTTGCATTTTTCTGTGATTCCTGTGTATCGAGTCAAATCAGCCATGGAAAATAATAGCTTGCAAATTGGGTTATGTTTCACTTTGTCACATTTATGGCAAGTGYCTGGCAAGGTGCTGAACTCGTGCCACTGCGTGATTTTCTGCAGAATGSATCCTTGAGGCATTTCAGTCTCCTCTGTGATTATGATGGTCACATTATGAACTCTGTCACAGACACTTCATAATTTGAAAGAAGCACTGAAATATTGCTAGAGAGCAGCTGATTCTTTATGGGAGCACTGTTGAGCTGATCCATCCCTTTGTCCTGCGAGGAAGAGAGATGGGTGTGATTTGTTCTGGAGAACTAAAACCTGTAAAGTCCTCACCTGCAGCCTCATTACCTGCTTTGGATAMCCCTGTGGTGTTCTGTGTGGCTGAGGGGAATGGAGAGGTGGGTCCTCCTTGCTCTCAGACACCCAATCAATTTTCTTTCAAAAGCTAAACCAGACTGGAGTTGGATCATTTTGAGAGGCTTTGGATGGACAGGGAGCTTTTTCTGATCTCTGAAATTAAATACACATTTCTGTCTTACCAAATTTTCCTGAAATGAGCCTGGAACCATTTGGAAGCACAGCAACAMATCTCTCTGAAAGCAGAAAGTCACAACAGTGTTTACACAAAGCTCTGCTTTCTGTGTTGYTGGTTTCCAAAATGTTTCATAATGCTTCCTTGGGAGGAAACAAAGCTGAATAGTTGGTGTCAGGCAGAAAAACAGGATAAGCTTTATGACTTCTGGGTTTTATTTGCTTGATCATGTGTTGAAAACAAGGTTTTGCCCACCTTCAGAGAGCCTTGATGTAAAACTAAGGAAATGAAAATCAATGTATTGCCTTCATTTGTGACCAACACTGATAATCCTAGATGGAATTGCTTCTAATGATGTAATCAAAATCAAGAAGGGATTCAATGCGATTAAAAAACACAAGGTGTTTTTCCTTGAGTGAATTTAACCCCTTTAAAAGGAATGTCTTAACTAGAGTTTACAAGTGCACTGAGCAAGGAAGAGATGAGAAGTGTAAGTGAGGGATATAAATACCTCTTTCTTTCCAAAATGTGGGAGTTTGCAGATTTTTTGGGTTTGGGGATTTTCTGGGGGGAAGGAAGGTGTAGCTTTGTGGGGTTTATGTCTATCATGGGAACTGGACAGTAGCAGTGTGTGTCTGGACTGCCTCGTGCATGAGTGAAGCGATGCTTTTTTTAGGAGAGCAACAGAATAAAGGCATTGAAATGGGGTTGTTTAGATCTTGTAAACTAAACCCAAGGACCGTGAAAAGCATTTACCATACTCTGAAATAGAGTATAACTATAGATACCTCTCACACAACCAGCCAGTCTGTGAAAAACTGACAGGAATGAGCCACAGTGCTGCTCCTCATCCATYCCCATCATTCCAGGTTTGTAAAGGAGGTTGTCTCCTTAGTGCTGTGTTTAAAGTGCTCAGCCCCAGGCAGGAGGATGCTTTGTGTGGATCTCTTCAGCCTGGTATTGAGTAATAGCACCAAATTKGGGGATGTCTGCTGTGTTTCAAGCCAGAAACCTTGTGGGCTAAGTGCTTTTTCTTGTAGCTGGGTGTGGGACTGTATGGTGGGGTTATCTGGGTGACCCCATGATTTTGGGGGGCAGTTCTGTGTGTGTGATGGGCTGGGTGCTCAGARACCCCCGTGCTGTGTGCTGGCAGGGACAGCTTCCATAAAGCAGCAGAAACTCAACAAATAGCTGCTGGTAGCTTAATTTTTAAAAGGCAGAGCATTAATGGGTGTTTGACAYAAGTGGGAAATGTCACCTGTTCTCTAAGCATATCCTGGCTGGGAATTTGGGCTCTCTGGGGTGTTCTGCTTGCAGGTTTGCTCAAAGAGAGCAATTATTTGTGTGTCTTGTAAAGCTGCTCTCAGTCTGAGGCCGTGGACAAAGGGGTGATGSTAACCCTCTGTTTGCCTGTTATTCCTGTGGATTTTACAGGTTCCCTCAGGCAATATATGGTAATTTCCTTGCTGCTAGAACAGGTTCAGCAGCATGCAAATGAATATGTCCTTACACTAATTAATCCATCCACCAGAAGTTTTAGAACTGCACTGATCATTCTGCATCCTACAAATCCATGGCAGTGTGGATTCAGAGATCCCACACCTGGCTTGGGATGCTGTTCCTYGGCACTGTGGCACACACTGTGACAGCTCCTGGCACTGCCAGGATGGTGGAGGATTTGTAGGGGATCACCTCTTGTCCTACAGAACGTAATACAGAGGCTAAACCTGTTGGGTCAGGTGTGTTTTGTATTTCTCAATAATCACTGTTACACTAAAATGTGGCCTGTGCTTTTGGGATCCTCTACCCTGATGTTGAATATTCTAAAAACAAAAGCTTAAGAAACCACTGAAACATACTAAAAAACACTTCATACCAATTTTGTGTTAACTGTTTTGAAATCAAATTGCATCTGTAAGCTGACTTCTTTAAGGCAGTCACTTGACCACCCATCCTGAGCAGCCACAACAAAGCCTTGCACAGGGTGGGTGGGGGAAAAATGTTTTTGTCTGCTTTCTTCATCCTGCATTTTCATAGTCTAATTCTTTACTTAGGCCAGGAGGCCTTTGGAGTCTGAAATTTCACTGAAATCTGCAGCAAGGTGGCCCCGGGGAGCGTTACCAGCACTGATCTGTCAGCTGAGGGCAGGTGCATGACAGCCCTAAAAATGTCAGTCCCCTCCTGGCATCAGGCAGCTCCTTCCCTGACAAACCTGGCTCCAGCTGCCATAGGGATGTGACACCTCAAGATATTTAGAGGCTTAGAAAGGAGWATGGAAGCGAGATGACAAGCTGGTTGTGTGGAAGGGATCTGTGTGTTATACTTTGTTTCAGAGGATGGTAAATGCTTTTCACAGTATTGGCCACAAAACCTCAACAAAAATCCCTGGGTTTAGTTTACAAGAGCTAAACAACTTTCTTTCAATGCCTTTATTCTGTTGCTATCCTAAAAAAGTGTAGCCTCACTGGGGCACCAGAAAGTGCAGATACACACTGCTACTGTCCAGTTCCCATGATAGACATAAACCCCACAAAACTACACCTTCCTTCCCCCTAGAAAATCCCCAAACCCAAAAAATCTGCAAACTCCCACATTTTTGAAAGAAAGAAGTATTTATATCCCTCACTTGCACTTCTCATCTCTTTCTTTCTCAGTGATGGTGCTTTCTGCAATCCTGATGTTGGGAAATATCWGGAATTTGGGCATTTGGCTCGTGGACATGGTCTGCAGAGCCGTGTTCAGCAGCAGAACAAACACCCTCATTTGGTGTGGTGATGTTTGCGGTCCCAGTCTGAAACCCAGGCCAGAAATTTGGAAAACAGGAGTTGAAAGTTTCGTTTGTAATCCAAAGATTTCAGGGCTGGCTCTTAGAGCAGCATCATGATACAGCCCAAAATGTGAAATTGAGGTGTCRGTGCCTTGGCAGGAGGGGAAGGCAAAGGGGCAGGTGAGAAAGCAGAGGCTGCATGGAGTGAGGTGTGAGCTTTGCACAGGGGTTTGGCTGCTCTGACCCTATACTCTGTAGGGCTGTGTGAGGCAGAGCCGCGCTCCTTGGGGTTATCCCACAGATTCAGGGAAAGGACAGAGGACAGCACCCACACTCGGGGCTGTGCTCAGCCCTAATCTCCCTCTTTGTGTGGCTTCTTCATTTCACAGGGGGCTTTTGGACGTGGAATCTTGTGGGGTGTGCAGTTCTCACATACTGACYGTGATTCACTGCCGGCCTCTGAAAGCCTGGAGCCCCCCAGCCCCYGAGCAGGGCCCCTTTTGTTATCTTTCCTCCGGGTTTCCCATGCTGGACATTTCAATAACTAAGCAGGCATCTTGGTTATTCATAACTCTTAATGCCATTAATCTCCCTTGCAATTTAGATTAAGCAGTGACCTTAGCAACCAGTGATCAGTGGGGAGGGGSCACAATTATTTACATTTTTGTCTTATTTTTGTTTTTATTTGAAACCCACTCTAATGTTTGTTTCTTGTCAGCTGCAGGGCCCATCCTGGCTGCATCATCACTGGTCACTCCTATTTTTTTGGAATTACAGATAGGAATTCTGTCAGTGTGCTCAGGCTCAAATCTCGGAGACATTGTGTGTTTTCATGGAGAGTGTATCAATGCAAATAAAGCACTCACACTGTGTTAATCTAGATAAGTGGTGGAGCAGACAGTGTGTCTATCAAAGTATTTGATCTGTAAGGACAAGTTAAATCTGTGAAGYCTTACACCTAGGATCTCCTTGTGTTATTTTGTGATGTATAATTTTGTATCCGATTGACAGGGATAGGGCTGTGTTGTGCCAAGGGATTGGCACAGAGGTGATTGAACAAATTGGTTCTGTTTTCCTTGAAAACCATATTGAAAAATATCCCACTGCTTTAACACTCTGTAATTATTTTACTGCTCAGATTTCATTTACGCTCTCCAGTTGTGAATCAGTGCCCCACTCTCAGGCCATTAAAAGATAAATGCTGAAAAAAACAAACCTGAAACCTACAGCTAACAAAAAAACACAAAACCAACAAACCCATGGTTTCAACCTGAAGGTCTGTTATTCTCCCTGAATTTCTGATTTATCTGTACTGGAATGGGATTAAGTTAAGTACAACTGGATTGTAGAAGGATGGCRATGAATGTATCTTTAAATGGCTAATTATAGACCATAATAATATCTTAATCATACCATGGCCATAAACTGCAGTACATGTCTATTTATTAGGCACTGCTAAAGGATAGACATYAAAATTTGTGTTAACCTTTCACTGGTTTTTGCCAGTAAACCAAAATRGGGTAAATTTGTTCTGTATTTCAGCTGACTTTTCATACTTGTTTTATCTGCAGCACAAAGGTGCTCATAAAATTAAGGGAGAGAAAAATAAATTTGCTTTTCTCTCACTGCTCTTGCTACCTGATAGCAGTAAGAGGTCACAGCATGACCCTTCAGGAGGTAGCTTGCTTAGATTCCCTCTTTGGCTTATCACATTTCAAAAGAATAAAGATTTTAAATTTTAAATTRTGGTTTGTTTACATACCATACTGTGGTGTCCTAGTTTTGGCTGGAATAGAGTTAATTTTCTTCTATTCCCTGCAGAAAAAAAAAAAAAAAAATGGAATCACACCTCTGGAGACAAAGATTGAAGAGGGGTTTGGTTGGGTTTCTGTGCTTGGCTGTGACTTTCTGAAGGAGACAATGACAGCAGCAGTGTTAAATGTTGTCCCTGTCCCACAGCAGTGCAGGTGATGAGCTGGGTCATGGAGTGACCTGGCTGGGGAAAAAAAAAATCAATGTGGTGTCACGGAGACTCCTTGTGGCACATCTCTGGGCATGACACAGGGTTTAGGTTAGGAAGAAAACGTGAAAGCGAGGGGTGGAAAATGCCTTGTAGTGTTCCAGCAGCAGCTTCAACTCCTTGGGGAGGRATTTTAAGTGACTTCTAGGGAAGTGGAAATTATAGGATACATCCTCTCTTGCTCTCTKTAGAGAGGGAGGTGAGGCTAAGGACCAAAAGTCTGGCTACAGGAGCAAGGAAGTTTGGTTTGCAGAAAAAAAAACAGAGCAAAAGGAAATAAAGGTGTCCCAGGACTGACAAAATGCACAGTGAGCAAAGAAGCACAGGAATATGTACATGTGGATACTGTGGATAGCCTTCCCATGAGCTCTTTGGTACCAGGCAGCTGACAGATAAAGGAGGCTTTGGGGTAAAAACATCTTCCCAGGCTGCRTTCAAGGCTTTGGGTTCCAAAGGCAGTATCATCTAAATAAATTATTGAGGGGGAGAATTATGTTTAAACAATAATCTGTTTTTTAAAACATTTCTCCATATTKTGTTTGGTTCTTTTGTCAGCAGTACTGTTCCTTAGAGCCGTGGCAGCAGCATTCAGGCACCACAGAAACCCCTTTTTGTTTGGGATGTTCAGTTTTGCTCTGTCTTTGCATTTTGTTTTATATGGTGCTCGTTTCTGCACAGTACCTCAATAATGCATTGCAGCTAGGAGGAATAGATTAACATTCACCAATTCCTTCCCAAGGGCATAGATGTGTGAAGGAGGCTTTCCTTTCAGCAGGCTCTTTGATGTTTCTGTGTGTGTGTATGTGTGGCCATATTTGTAATTTGTGTAAATGCCTGGCACGATGGGCGCTGAAACCCAGAGCAAAGAAACAGAACATAAATTTTGGTGTCTTGAACTTTATCACAGTGCTGCTCAGCATTGTTTTTTTGATGGAAGCCAAAAAATTTCAAATTGGGTGCAAGTGACCCAAGTCTGAATTTGTACATAAACATGAAATGGAATAAGACCAAATATTTAGGGGTCTGTACAGTGTTTTAAACAACTAATCAGTGGACATTCAGTTTCAGTAAAACATTAATTTAGTGGAGGCCAAAATATGGCTCTTACTTAAATGGGTGAAAGAGACAGAAAGAGAAGATGATTAATTTCAAAGGATGGTACTGAATACTTAAACAGTCTTTTCAGCACTGGGATCACAATAAGTTGTTACATGGCTTTTAATCCCTGGGCTGAAGTGCCTGGGGCATCCTTAAGTCCTTTGAAGCCTCAGTGAGATTTTTTTYYTTTTWAWTTTTTTTTTCTTTTTGAGCTACATYTGTGTGTTTTTCAGGTTCCAGCGAAGGTCTTACAAAATGTACTCCGAGTGTCAACACAGTTCTTGTGTTTTTAAAAGCCAGCACTAAATTTAGTGCTAAGTTGATGCTTCTTGGCAGGCCTRAAGGGTGAACTGGGGCCAGGCAGGAGAGGGAGAGCTCCCCTCTCATCTGAGCATTTCTTACCAGTCAGGATGGGCTGCAGCTTTGTGGTGTAACTCATTTTATGGCCAAATCAGAGGTGAATTTGCAGTTTGGCTTCTTGGCCAGAGCCATCAGTTTAGCATTTGTTATTGCATCCCATAGGCAGCAAACTCTCCAAACAAGGCTCAGTTACAGCACACGTATCTCTGAAAGACTGTGGCCATCAGGAGTTTGTGTTGCTGTGGCTGAGCTAGCTGCTTGGATGGTTATTTATCAAAGGGAAGAGTGAAATCCTGTCCCCTTTGTGAGCAAGAGCAGCTCAGTGGTGGTGAGCTGTCCTCTGGTGAATCTGAACTGTGCCCAGGAATTGGGGTGAGAGGGGAGTAATGCCTGGTCTGTGACACCCCTCACCATAACCCAGAGCCCCCTGTAACTCAGACAGAACATACAAAGTCACCAGGGCCACACCTGAGCTCAAAAGGCTGAAGCCCCGATCCTGCAGGTTGCCAAAACCTGCATTTCCAGTGTTTGTTGCATAGAAACATCGGGGAATGAAAAAAAAAAAAGAGCTTTCTCTACGATACAGCTCCTGAAAGGACCATGCTGCCTCAGAATAGGATTCAATCCAAGCCTTCTTTTATTGGGTCTTTGTTATTATTACATTTAGTAAATGTACATGTGAAACTTGAAGGAACTGACAAAGGCATTTTAAGTGTACTCTTTTCACTTGTTAGGAGTGTCCCTGGTTTTCTCACTGTCAGAGCCGTGTCCCTGTTTTCCTCACTGTCAGGACAAACAGTGCCTGTGTTMTCCCTCTTGGCTTCCAGGTGCCTGGCTGGGCTTTACTTAACACGGTACTTGCCTTTCTAGGGGCTTTTCTTTTCTCTGAGTCTTCCTTTTCTCTGTCTCAAATGAAATCCAGCAGGGAGCTATTGTGATATTCCCAGACCCAGTCCTCTGTAGCTCGGTGGAGTACCACACACAGAAGTGAAGCTGTAAGCTCAGCCTGATGGGGATTTTGGGTACACACATGTCATTTTAGCCTGTTGGCTGGTACCATTGATTTCCCGTATTGGATGGGAATCCTGGAGTTATTAACCATTGCAAATCTACTGCAAAAAAGTACATGGGACTGTTTCACACACTTCCTTCACTTTCTGTGTATTTCTTACTTGTGAATAGCAAATACAGAGGGGGGAGCTTTGGCAGGGGAGGATTAGAGCTGGGCACTGCTGCAGTGTTTGGGGGTCAGCTGTGGCTCAGGCACCCAACCYTGCTCCAGAAATTCTGGAGCTCAGTCCCTGAGTGAGGCAGTTCTGCTGCTTCTTTGGAGGTCTTGAGCAGTGAGATGCTAGAAATGAGGGTTTGGCTTTTATCAGAAACAAAACAACCCCAAAATTAYAACTTGCTTGGAAGTTTGTGGCTGAACAAAGTGCTGGCTCGCAGGCTTTCCTCCACAGTTTAAGAAAAGTAGAGAAAAGGAAAATGTCATTTATTTTGATAGTGTTCATAAAAYAGAATTTAATTTTAGGCAGCCTCTGGAAGGGAAAAGTGCTTYGTGTTCACTAAACATCCTTGTTTCCTCTTACCTCAAGAACAATTTATTGAGGGCACACCCAGAGAACCAGAACCTTGCACATGTATTCAGCAGTTGTTCCTGTAAAGCAGACAAACCCAACTGGGTTCYCCTTTATGCAAGCAGAGAAAAAACCCTGAAACTGTTTAAAGTGTGAGCCTAATGAGGCCTCCACTAGAGCATAAAAGCTGTGCTGTGATAGGTGCWTGGATGTCAGTACATTTTAATATTYCTRTTAAATTTATCTGATCCTTTTGACCCCTCTGCCCTGTGATGTATCCAGAATTGTTACATAGCTTCCAGCCATTTGTATCCCTGGAGTTTAATTCCCGGTGCAGGCAGCGGTGCAACTGATTTTTTTTTTTAATTTTTGCTCCTTTCATGATGTGAAACACGGCTTGAATCATGTTTTTTGCCAAAGATGGGGATGTGGAGAGCAATGGTGCCCAGTTTATCAGCATCTTAGAACTCCCACTGCCCCAGTACCTTCATGGTGGCATAAGGATAAGCTTGTTTGTAGGGTTTGGAGTGCTGTAATTTCTGGGTTTGAAGATCCTCCCGATCCCTTAGAGATGATGAGCATCCCCAGCTCGCTGTCCAGCAAAGGGGTGTGTGCAGGCAGAAGCAAAATAGTTAAAGTGCCCCAGTGTTTGATGGAGCTGCTGGTCTGCTCCCACATTGCCTTGTTTACCTTGGCTGCTCATGATATTCTCCCTACGTTCCTCATGGAAGATTCCATTTTTTTTTTCGCAAGAGGGATGAGCTCGCCTGCGAAACGAGGAGAAAGCGGCCGTTCTGCTTGTTAGTCCCGTGTGCCGGCGTCCCGATGTGCACAACTTGTCAGCTCTGAGGGGGAAATGTATGCGCGGCACCCGGTGCACACGAGCATTTGCATTTCAAATCAGCTGAGTCAACGCCATATAATGGTCCTGCCTGGAGGTCCTTAGAGAGCCACGGTAGCTGACAATGTGTGCTTAAAGGGAGGGTCTGCTGTTCTTCTTCTTCTTTTTTATTTTTTTTTTTAATTTTTTATTTTTTTTAAGCCGGTTTCCATAGCCAATAGCCCCGTGTTCCGAGCGCCTGCACCGGCGCTGTTCGTGCCACTGATGTTTAGCAGATGATCACCCTGTCACAGTGGCCGGGATTTTGCTTTATTTTATAAACACCGTTCATCTGGACAGGGGAAAAAAAAACCAAAAACAAACCAGCAACCCGAACGAACAGCAACCCACCACCAAAACTGGCAGGAGTTCAGAGAAGAGGAGCTGCCGAAGTGTCGCTGCTCGTGCTGCCACTGATGCGAGCAGCTGTTCCCATCTGCACTGCAGCACCGCCGCCTCTCCCGAGCCGGGGCCGCCACAGCCGCCGGGGCCGCCACAGCCGCCGGGGCCGCCACAGCCGCCGGGGCCGCTCGCCGCTGCGATCCCGCAGGAAGCCGGCCTTGCTCCCGCCTCGCTCCGAGCCCAGGGCGCGCTGAGGATGGGCGGCTCGCAGTCCCTGCAGCAGGCGCAGGCAGCCGGCCTGCTCCGGGAGCCCTCCGAGGCCATGTAAGTGCGGGTGCCTCGGCGCTGTCCCGGCTGCCGGGGCCTTTGTTCGAGCCGGGGCTCGGCTGGGTGTGGGTGAGAGCCGGGCGGCTCGGTCCGCGTGTGTGCGGCACTGCCTGGGAACCGTATGCCTTGTCTTGCCGTGTTTGGGGTGCATAATCAGTCAAACACAATGAGCGTTCCCAGCGAACAAAAAGCCAGCCCTTTYCCCCTTTCCCAAACCCACCATCTCTGTGTTTGCGGTTTAGGATGCGCAGCGTGGGGCTCCGTTTTGCTGCGGTTTTTGCAGGGTTTCTTTGGGCTTTTCTCTCTGCACGGAGATGCTGTTTTTCAGGTCACATCATCCTTGTCAGTCAGCATCCATCCCTGTCACGGTGTTATTTCCTCCGGTGAATCGTGAGCAAGGTGTTCTTAGGTCTCTCCCTACTGAAGGCCAATTCGGAAGGATTCGCTGGGGAAGGGAGGGAAAAGCAGACAATTCCTGCTTGTTCAGAGCGAGTTAGCACTTTTTTTTGGTGGTTAAGTCGTATGTGAAAGTGCACAAACGTGGATGTGCATGCMGGAATAGCAGTATCATTTCCTATTTGTAAATAGGATTTTGTGGTTTATTGGTAGAGGATTTAWCAGTTTACTTAGCCAACAGTCTTTTCTCCTTAACCCTCCACCCCAGACTACTAAGCTGGAATGCTCGAGCATGGTCCTTGCCTCTGAATGGATTTTAGAAGAATTGCCTTGTCTCTTTTTGTCATTACAGTTATATAAATCACATTTATCTTAACATGTCTGASTGCTGCGTTCGTTACTGAATATGTATTTTGGTAAGTTTTAGGTATTTATCCACTAGGGCTGGTCTAGAAACTAACCTCATACAGGTCTCTCAAAATTAATGTAATGTGTGCTTGTTAAGGTAGTTCTGATTATGATTGAGGCATCGTTTGTATGTTTGAGATAAGTGCTTCAGAGCCATTGGGGAATGATAGAGCAGTAACTGATAGTTTTGCCTCTATAATAGGCCTTACAAGTAGGTATATGCTCCCTATTGTCATATTCCAGTATATCAGCATATAGCTTTGCTTGATTGTGTCTTGTTATATTTGTAAGACACAGGCCTAGCAACATTTCTGCATCCTTTGTTCTTTTGATGCGTAGCTTTGGCAATTAAGATCATTTTTTTCCTACGTAGTTCCATTTGACATTCCTATAAACAGCATCTATTTTAATAATACAGTAGAATAAACTGATGCCTCATTGTCTTTAAAGCACTATAAATTACATTTTCATCTGCACAAACTGTTGATTTTTTTAACAGTGATGCAAGGACTGGGCAATAAAAGACRTTGCTAAAACAGCATTCAGGCTTTTTTGGCTCTCATTTTCACAGCCTTTTAAGAATGCATTCTGCTGGAAGAACATACTGRTCAAGGTGTATATGAATATATTTATACATTTTGGAGGCACTTGAGTAAATTATATCATCATCTCTCTCAGTGACTCCTTTTATATATAAGCACACTCATCTTTTGCATTAAGTCATTCCTGTGGGGTTTCAAGATGATCTTTTAAGGCCTGACATAATCAACAGATCCACTTTGAGCACAGGCATCATTCAGTAACGGTTGATGTCCTTGGGACGGGTTTGTGGAAGGTATTACTAATCTTGTAATAAATAAATCACCAAAAGATTGAGCTGTTTTCTTCAACTAAATACTCTTTAAAACGAGATAAAAATGGAGGTGTTTCTTTATCCTTGAGAAAACACGGGCTTGTTTTATGAAACAAGAACATCCTCATAGGATGTCATGGTCATCAGTTCTGGTCTGAGATTTTGTCTTTATGCTCTAATCACTGTAACTTTTACCCGTGCCTTTTCAGTGAGGTTGCATTTAACTTGCTTTGCACACACAAGCAAATTCCTTAATGGCAGTGATGGCTCAGAGGCAGAAACATCTGGCCATGTCCCAGACAAGCTGGGCAGYTGCCCACACAGTTAGAGCATCCTTGAAGTCATCATTTCTGCCATCAGCAGAGGCTGATTGCCCAAAGGAGAGCTGCTCCACTAAGGGAGAGCAGGGTTGGATTTGCCTKCCCTGAGTTCATTAGATTAGGGTGGTGTCAATCAGGAATCATTACTGGAGTAGAATAGGGTAGAAGAAAGGACAGAGGCAAACAAATTCCTTAAACAGCTGCTGCTTGCAAATTTCCTCCCAAGTATCGTAATGGACTTCTTGATTAAACACTAGGGAAAGTTGTAGAAGTAAATTGATGTTAGAATCAATGCTGAAAAGAGGTCTAGGTTAAGATTTTAGAGTGTATCTATGATTAAATATGCCCTTTTTGCATGTGTTTGCCAAATTCCCAATTTTAATGTAAATTTGTTTCAGCCAGGATGAAAGTGTTTGCAATAAACCCACCATTGGTACTGACAGCCTGGGGTATTCTGTTACTCGTTGTGGATTGTTAGCACTCACTGGCAGCAGACAATTGCCCTTYTATTTAAAGAAAAAAAGAAAAGTCAATTTGGAATGATAAAAWAGGGAAAGCCCAAGGGAAGCCCCTGACAATAAAAGTTAACTGCAGATGAAAGTGGGGTGGTTCAGCCCTCGCCGTTGACGTTATGAGCGCTGTCATGTGCTTTGCAAATCGCAGCAGGCACCCTGGTGGTCACAGATTGAGCTCAATCGGGGGCACGTTTCCATCAGATAATAGGAGTGGGCTCTGCTGAAATAAAAGCCAGTGACAGTGAGATGATGCTCAGTGTGCACGGATTTGTTGGGTGCACACACACATCTGCTGSCTGTGTCCTTGTGTGCGCTGGCTGAGGTGCCAGGGCTGCCCCGCTGAGGGTGTGAACAGAAATCAGCTTGCTRAGTGCTACCACCTTCATATTTAGTGCTTTTATTTGTAATAGCAATGTATTTCTTTATYTTGGTAATGCTTTTTAAGTATTAGGAAGCTGGAAACACTGGGGTTTTGAGTGCTGGGAGCTCTTAGGTAGCTTAGGCACCTCTGAATCATATTTTCTCTCCGATGGGAAGGGTTCTTTTCCCCTGAGCACAAACCACACCTTGCTTTTGTGGGGCATTATGGTTGCTGTCCTTGCAGCAACTGGGCAGGATTTACATTCAGTGCCCATTTCTTGATCAGCCAAAGTGCTGCTGATGTGTTATTTCCTCCCACCAGGAGCTCTGCGTGCTGCGTCTCTAACATTTGCATCCCTTGCCAATCCRAGAGGAAAATGACTGAAGCCTGAGCCAGCTCCCACTGAAGTTGATCGTGAAATGCCCACTGACTTCAGTGGGAGCTGGAGCAGGCTCCAAGAAAGAAATTGAATGTCACTGATCATTGGTAGCAGGCCAAGATGTTGGTGCCCTGCTGGGTTGTTTTGAAATGTTTCTTTTGCTGCATGGTCTTTTCTTTTGTTTGTTGGTTACTGGAAAGACTCACAAAAATTTGAACTGGATACTCTCAGCCTTCTRCACAGGAGATGTGAGCTGTTTTCTGTGTGTAAGGGTCTATAGACACATGYATTTATAAAAGTTTTCTCTGCATATGTGTAAAAACACAGCCCTTGCTTGCCCCCACATTTTTTTTTTTTTGTTCTATCTTGTAAAACTGGAAGAATCCCTTGTGTGGTTTTTAAAAGTTTGAAAGAAATTACTCTGGTAAAATATTTGTCTGGTTTTATATGCTCARACATAGGAAAATGATCCAAATACATATTCATGGAAGAGTGAGATATATATAAATGGAAAATTTGAAAAGAATTTGGGTCTTGGGAGGAGGGGAAGCTGTGGTTACTGAATTGATATTTAGTCTGATTTAATCCCTTGACAGGTAGTTCTGCCTATTGTCAGCTTATTCTGTAGAAACATAAATTTGTTTTCTTCTTCCTCTTACTGACAGCCTTCAGTGAGCATCCCCGTCAGTAATTAGAGGATGCTCTATCTCCCAGGTTTGTCTGCTAAACAGGGTGAATTGCTGGAAGCCATGGGCATGTTTTACTTAAGATGTACCACAAGTAACGAGGAGATTCTTCTGTCAAGCTCCCCTGTCTTTTATTCCAGCCTCCCTCATTTGAGCCCAAAGGATCTCATCTCTGAAGTCAATGACRGCGCTCCCTTTGATATGAGAGGTGGTTACATCAACCACTTCTTCTGTCACTGGAGCTAGGCAGGTCACGTTTAGACTTGAAAACAAAATGAAAAGACCCCAGACTCTCTCTCACCCCTCTATTAACGAGGCACAGCACACGCCTGGCAAACCCATGTGTGCTCTAAAGCTCTCCATACAGAGTGGGGTGCCCTATGCCATGTGTAATGGAGCTGCTGTCATCTATTATGTATTGTGACATGCAGGCAAATTGGAAAATACAAACTGATGGGAGGCAATAAAAACATGAATGAAGAGGCATTTCCTGCATGTGCATTGTGGCTGTCATTTACCAGCAGAGCTGTTTCCTTGGCTGTGTTTGCTTTTTTTTTGCTTTCCTTGACCCAGCAGTCAGAGGAGCTGATTGTTAGATTAAATCAAAGATGCTCTTCAGTCCTCTCTGTTTCCAGAGGTAATAGTCTGGGTGCTTTTAATGCTCCTCTAACATCATTACAGCACCCAGAGAAACAGTCCTCTCTGTTACAAGCATTTCCTTTGTTTTAAGACCATAAACGTATAATTTTTGTATTTGCTTATGTCTTGGGTACCATTTCCTTTTCCACCTCTGATGCTTTGTAAGGATTTAGCTATGCAACAAGCTTCTTATGTAGTCCAGGTAAGCAGGATTTTGAGTGGCAAGAGGCAGAGTTGTAATTACTGCTAGAAATTCAATGCAGTTTGCTTTCTCTTGGAGAAAGTGGGCGGGTTTGCTGTRAGAAGCRAGCAAGCAAATATGTTTTTTACCAYAGAARAGCKAAGAGAAAAAAGGTGTYATTTTCCCTCAGGTCCTTAAATGMTCCACCATCTCTTATTTAGTAGTAGGGGCTGTGGATATCCTGTTCTGTATTCCCATTAGAACCAGCTTAATGGGAAAAAAATTGAATTAGTTTCCTGTTTCCAGCATGGTCTAAATTTTCTTGTAAGGCAGGATTTGGCCTGAGAGCTTTCATTGATGGTAATGTTAGACAAGATAGTGAGATCCCTCCTTGGCTCTGGAAACCAAATTGGAGTTTGCAATACAGACTGTCTAAGCTTGTGAACTGAATTTTGGTTGAAGCAACTGGGTATGTCTGAGACAGACCTAGAGGGAAATGTAGAGCTCTATTTTTTGTTTATTGTGTCCCTGCACTATTGTTTGCTACAGCTCCTCTCCCTCTGCTGCGAGGAGTGATTATTAAAGGGATGAATGGATGCTTGGAAAACCTCTCTGAGAGGAAGAACTGGAGCTGTTGGTTCTGTTGGGGCAAAAATGTAAACTTTGAGAAAATCTGTGTCTTTCTGTTTCAACCTTATTTGCTTTTGGTTAGTGAGACTCTTTAGAATTATGTTCATGATGGTTAGGTTTTCCTAAATAAAAGCAGCTTGTTTTTAGGGCTTAATGTAAGCMAGGTTCTATCTGACAAACTCCTGCTYCTTTAGAGCTGTGATTTCGTTCAGYAGAAAAACCTGCATTTTCCTGAGTGTCTTGTTAATAACAGCTCATTGCTCTCCTTAGAAATGAGTCCAGCATTGTGCTGTGAAAAGAGTTTGGTTTATAAAGGATGGGAAGGATGAGCAAGGAATTCGAATCCCTTTGTTTAAGTTCCCAAGTGCAGGAGCAATGCAGGAGCTTGGGAAGGGGAGGTTCAGCACCTTGCTCCTCACCTGGCAGAGCTGTGGGCACTCCAGCTGGGTGCCAGCTGGTGAGATGCCACTGGAGATCAGGGATTTGCTTTTCCCATCACACTGTGGTGCTGAGCTGGCACTTCCTGAGCCAGGCATTCCCACAGCACCTACGGGAAGGGAAGGGATGGTTGGTTTCCCTGATAGCAGGAGCAGCACTGTTGTGCCATGGGAGAGGTAAATGAAGTCAGTGGGAATCCTTCCAGAGCTGCACTGGGCTGGAGCAGCAGCAGAGGGATCACCCGACCTGAGGCAGGAGATGGAACTGGTAGAGCCTGAGCAGAGATGTTGTTTAGAGGTTGAGATTTTTTTGTCCTCTGCTCCTGTTGCTCACTGACCATGTTTCTGTCCATGCAGCTGCTTTACATTTTGAAGTACAGAAATACGGGTTAGAGAGAATCTTGCAGAGTTCTTTAGGGTGGCTCTGCAGGGGCCAAAAAGGCAGAATATGGAGTGGGTTGAAGGCTGACAGTCTCTCTTCTCCCCTCTTGTCTTTTTAGTAAAGGCGCTCCCTGCCTCCCTTCTTCTCCATCCCCATGTGATCCTTATTTCCTTTCTGAAAGGAAGGACCATCCATAGGCATTACAGGATGTTATTTCCACATCTCAGCATTTCCAGCAATCTCCCAGGAAGATCCAGTCCCCAGGGATTGCAGGTGTCACAGGYTCATCCTCGCACTTCACTGCCGCTGTTTTGTCCCTGGGTCCCTGTTTTGAGTGGCGTGGCAGAGCTGAGATGTGGCTCTACAAAGCCTTGGTGCATTTAAAAGGCAGCCCSAGTAAACAAAGCAATTCCAAACCTGTGGCTCTGGCTCCCAGTGAATTATTGATTGGTTTCCCATTGATGATGCTGTGCAGCAGGAGCACGGGATGCATCGTGAGGGGGCTGTTCACATGATGATGTTTCCTGGATTAAAATTTTAGAGCTCGGGACTAACAGAGGAGGAGAGATACCTGCCATGGGTATTAAATATTTGAACATCAACCACTGATTGAAACACCAATCCCTAACCCACTAGGGTGAGCAAAGTGCATCACTGACTGGGATTATGATGTATTAACTGATTCATTTGTTTCGAGTGTTTTCCACCTTTGTTATTGGGGTAACCTGCATCTTTGCTTTTTCTTAAGAGATTTATGTGGTTGAATATTCAGCATCCTCTGGTGATTTTGGGACATGTTAGAATATTTGCAGTTGTGATGTCTGAAGATGAGTGCCTTTAATTAAATGGCTTTTTCCTGTTGYACCTCTGAGAATAAAGCATCTGACTGAGAAGAGCATAGGGATTTAAAAAACAATTTCAATTCTGAGTCCTGTTTCTGTGGCATAGATATTTTCATTATTCAGGCTGAAGCCGGTAAAAGAGAAAGCAGGCTGSCCAGAAAGGATGGGGAATTGTTTCATTATTCATTTATATCAGTGGTGTTGAAAAACATACCCTGCTAGATCTCAGGAAAAGCAATAAAAARGAAAAATTTAACATGATTTAAAGCAATATGGGGAACTTCTTGCTAATCAGTTAGAAAAATGATTTAAGTAGATTGAAGTGCTGCTGTAAGTGTGCCATGTTATATCCCGCAGTCTTTTTTCCTTCAGATGTGGTTTCCCACAGCTTGAGACATTTCTCTCTTGTTGCTGTGTGAAAGCAGGAAATGGCTTTTGTTGKGGGAGTGGGAATTTGGCTTCTGCGCAAAATATGCTCAAAATTGCTGAATAAACAAGGAGAAAAAGCAGGARAAAATAATTCCTTCTTCCCATTTCAGTTATGGTAGGAGGATTGCTGATAATACAATAGACTGAAAACCAAAAACCTTTTAATTCTCCTCCACTGCAGTTCCAATSCTGTTCTCTAAATATAACCATCCTGTGAGGGAAACCTGGCCTTTTTATAGAAATGATTAATGTTTAAGGTATTCATAAGTTTCTTTTGCAGTCTATTAKAGAAGACACATTTCCAAACCGGGCCGTGTGGCTTGGATAACACACRAGGTATTGTTTTCCACTGCTGAAGTCCCACATAATGATCCGAAAGGGGAAGTGATAGCATTTTATTTTATGTAAAGAAAAAAAAAAATCCAGATTCTTGTCTCTCAGCTCAGCCACTGAGTTATCCCAGCACTTCAGGTTGGAAGGCTGATTGTTGGGAGGGCTGAGAAGTGACTCAGTGGCATTAGATAGCAGCAGCGTGTGACCATATTCACCCATTCACACCRAATTTACCCTGCTGTCAATCACTGACACTTCAGCTGAGCTGTCTGAGGTGCAGCAGAGGATTTTACACCCTTTGGGCTCAGGGTGAGGGGAGGCACAGAACTGCTCAGGGCAGGGGAATGGTTCTGGCTGTGGGATCACCTCCTCCTTGCATCCCAAAATTAAACCTTGTGTCTCTGATGGCACATCCTTGTGGGCCAACAAGAACCACCTCTGTTGTAATTGTGATTATTTTTCTGGGAAGCTGTTTTCTGTAGGAATATTTATGCTGAGATAATATTGAAATCCTCTTCTGGAGAGGAGCTCCTGCCCTGCTTTCTGCAGACACCCGTGTCAATATGAGCTCTTGTGCAATTGTCGTTTYGGTGGAAGGGGATTTATTTGATAAAAGCTTTATTCTTGAGTAAGAACTGCAAGGAGGCTTCTCTGCTGCTTCATAGCTCAGGCCATAAAATGAACACGAGATGTTATCCTGCTCCTGGGTTGAGCAGAAAACCTCTGCTGAGGAAGGAACTGCAGATGATTTTGTGGAATATTACTTTGAATGGAAAACATAATTTCTGTTTCAACCTCACAGCTTTGACTGCCTGTGTTCTTTCACAAAAACATTCTTTCTAAATAGCCCTCTCTTTCTCTGTCCTACAGCATTGTTTTTAATTAGTGCTTTAATGCATCAGGAAGGTAGCAGGATAAAGAATCAAGATATCAAGGAAATTAACCTCATCCTAGTTCATGGATTTCTTCTGTGAAATTATTTTAAATTGCTGTGATTAGTGAAGTTGGACTTGTACCTACTTTGCATTTAACYATACCCAGTTTTGAAGTAAAAATAGAGATCTGATGGCTCAGCAGCAGTGACTGTTTTAAAGAAAGACTAAAATCTTACAGCSTTAATCTAATCTCCAGCCTTATTGTTTAAACTGAAATAATCCTGTGAKGGAATTGTGGATTTGTTTTGATGGYCAKACTCTGCAAGTCAGAAACCTGTAGAATATGGCAYTGGTGATTTTATGGTATTCTCAAGGCTTTACTGATGGGCACACACAAGGTGWGAATAATGTTCTTGTGGGACAATGGTGTCAATGGTGGGAGCAGGATGGGAGCTGAAGGGAAGGATGGTGATTTGTTCCCTTCCCACCATCATCATCTGGTAACCCCTTTTGTGGTTGGTCTCCTCACAGTATGGGTTTGTTGTGGATTTATGGATGATCTTGTCACTTTGCCCTGCAATAGTGAGAGAGCTCCATTAATAGTTAATGGTCAGAAATGTGTCCCTAAAGGAATTTCTTGTAAATGGAGCCTGGTGACACAGAAGTGACACGTCGGTACCTCCCCCAGCTCCTCACTCAACACAAACATCACATCCAGCACTGAGAGTGTTGCCCAGGGGGCAGAGGCAGCAGGACACTTGGCTTCCATGGTCCCCAAAGTGCCACCCACCCTTCAGCTCCAGCAGCTGGGCTGAGCTTACTGGTTCTGCTCTTCCCTGGGCAAGACWTTGTCCSAGAATCACAGAGTGGCTGGGGTTGGAAGGGGCCTCTGGAGATCATCTGGTCCAATCCCCAGAGAGGGCACAGAGCTCTCTGTTCTCCTGAATTCTGTAACTTCAAAGGCATATTTTATTAGGGAGAAGGGAAATATTATTTGTGAGGTTTATGCCTCACACCATGTGTTTTTGTGTTGGTTTTTAAAACCATTCATTTAACAGATCTGTGTGTTCTAGGTTTGATAGGTAAACTAATTCCAGTTTGGTGGATACCAAATATTCTTACCTAAAATGACCAGATGATTCTATTGGTGCATCCCTATTTTCTGTGTGTCACTGTACAAATTTAATATTAAAATTTCAAATCTGCAGGGATGTTTCATATTCAAAAGATGTAATAGCTAACARTCATCATGTTAAAAGAAGCTAAGCATTGTGGAATGTCATGTTAGCTGGAAGTAACTGAGTAGGCAAATCCTATGCAAAAATCGCAGCACAGAAAGTTGKCACATCTTTGATATTATCCTAACCTGGTGCTGGGATTAAGAAAATGACCTTTTGTTGTAGCTGTAGAGTATTCTTGGTCCTCGTGAGTAGGCCCTTGGGTCAGCTAATGGCTGCTGGCCTAAAGTGGTAACTTGATCTTCAGGAAAGGAATTACCATAGGGGCTCTCCTGATGATTTTGAATTATGATCCAGGGCTGTATTTATAAGAGTGAAGGAAAATTAGAAAAAAAAAGAGAAAAGACTGTATGTGTCTCTGTATTCCATTTGTGTGACTGTACCACAAGTGATACCACAAGGTGAATTATGAGAGATTGTCAGATACTTAATATTATAGAAACAAAAGGAAAAAGGCCTSAAATGCAATGTGTAATGTGCAGTCATTTCCCCCCTCTGGACTCTGCTTACATCCACAACAAGAAATTGTTCATGCTATTAAGAGGTTCCAGCCTAGACAGATAAGGCAGACTTGAGGCTGATGCATAACTGAGCTGACCAAGACCATTGAACTYGATGACTTCAAAGGTKCCTTCCAKCCCAAACTGTTTTATGATTCTGTGCACGTGCAGCAGTTCAGAGGCAGAGTTGAGAGCTGGATTGATCTTCWTCTGGAGAGAGGTTTTGCTGAAACATCCTGCCTCAGTGTCCTTTGTTGTTGCTTATTTGGTTTTRGGGGAYTTTTWAAGAACTATATGGGAAAATCAGYTTAAMTGTTGAAAATGGCACCAGGAAATCTGAAAAGGTTTTATCAGATCTTTACAGTGAATAAGCTTTGACTGAAATWAATGTACATTTCTGACTGCCATGTCTCTCTGGCTTTAGAAACTCCGAAGCTTGGCGTTACTGAGTGTCTCTCCAAATCTGTCAGCCTGTGTGGCCCTTGCCATGGCAGTGAAAGTGCCTGCTTAARTAACACACAACCAGATTGACCTCAGAAGGATACAGCCACTCCTGCATCCACTAAACCACACCTGAATTATTCATGCAGGCTCTAYGAGGATCATCTCTGAAAATGATCGATGGAGGTGAAACTACAGAACTCATTCCTCCTTTTTTATTTCCAGCTCATCTCCCAGTGGGAGTTACCAAGAATGAGAGCCAAAATTAATCTTCAATACTAAATTGAACATTATAAGAAATTGTGGTTGGTTTTTGGTTTTTTTTTGCCTTTTCTCTCTGGTTGAGTTTCCTCTCAGGGTGCATGATAAATTGTTCAGTAAATAGTAATGTGAAATTTATAYTTTAACTCAATGATAGAGCAGCTGCAAATGCTTTGGGGGGCCAGGCCTGGTGGAATTGCTGCCTTTAGGTCTTGCCACGGATTGTGCTCATGCATTAACACTGCAGTGTTTGCTCATCTGGGTCCTTCACGCCATGGCCTTGGACTCTGTGTTTGCCTCAGATCCCTGCCAGGACCTCGTGCAGTGCAGAGCACTGTGTGATGGTCCCCTGGTAACAGATTCCTTGTTTGGTTCTRCAGCTCAGGGAGACAGCTCTGCAGAGGATTTCAGTGTGGGTTTACATCCATTTCCTACAGGCGATGAATGTACTTGGACAGGCATTTTCCCCTTGAGCTGCAGCCCTAACCATTTGTAAAGAACATGTGGATYTAAAGATGAGATGGAAAAAAAAGGACAAAACACCCATTTCTGTCTCCTCTTCAGGGAGTACAGCTGTACCTCAGGAAAAGAATGTAGGAGTTACTGCCAGTTAAAACAGGTCAGGGTGGAACTGCTCATCTTCTGAGTTCTCAGTTTGTCTGTACACTTCAAAATATCCCTCACCCTCAATCAGAGGACAACCTGCAAACAGCAACTCTCCAATAAACCTTAACAATCCTCGCTTTCACTGCATTACCCTTTTGGGTGGCARTGGGGGCACAGTTTGCTTTTGTTGTTGTGTGTATGTTGTTAAATTGTCTGTTTTTTTTTTTTTCTCCCAGTATGTCCTGTTTCCAAATGCACCATGGGAATGAAGTTATCATGTCAGTAAAACATAGGGGCAAAACAACTGKTGAACAGTCTTTTGAGTAGCAGTGAGAAGGATGGGTTTATGGAGTGCTGGCAGGGCATCAATGATACTGCCAACAGGTACGAAAGACCTCAATTAATCCAGGGCACATTCTGCTAATTAGGGACACAAAACATACTTTTTCCCAAGTGCAAAGTTTGGAAAAAAAAGTCCAATTTGAAATAGAGGCATTCAGAGGCTGTTCACCTTAGCTTTTGTGGAGCAGATCCCCCTGAAGCCCATGTTCATGTTGTTATTTGTGATTCCACAGGCCTGGCTGATGGGAGAGCRGCTCTGTTGGCTCTGTCCCTCTCCCCCTACTCCCAGCACTGGTGCCACTTCTCAGTAAGGCAATTCCAACTTCTGGCTTCAAAAATTCATAATATCCCCCCCTCTTCTTCTCCACATTGTTGGTACTGCACTCCAGCAGATCAGTACTCCATAAAGTAGTGAGCCATGATTGTTGGTTTTTTCCCCTGAAGTAGGCTATGCACTAAAAAGAAATTCTATATAGATTTGGCATTAAATGAAATAACTCTGCAAAAGCCTGTGGAGCTCCCTTGGCACATTTCAGTTCCAGCTTTGCTCCCTTGAGCCCCTCCACAGGAGGTGATCCTKCTGAGCTCTGTCCTCATGTCAAAGTCCTGCTTTTAAGTTTCTTTTATATTCTCTCTCACTGCTGTGAACTGAACCCAGGGAGCACCCTGGTGCTGCAGTGTAAATATTGGAGGAACCCGAGGCAGATGGCAGTGTTCCCAAGGCGGCCCAAGGCCACGGCTCTGTTGAAAACCACTTTTTAATGAATTGAGTTTCCGGGTGGCATCCAGGGTGACCTCGCTCACTTTAGGGGCTGTGTCTGCMTGACGAGGGCAGGCAGCGAGCAGAGGCAGGGGAATGAAGAAATCTCATTCTTGTTTTCTGACTGCATTCCAGCTACGGTGACAAAAATGCAATTTTTCATTCTGAAATCAGGGAGGATTTAAATTATAAGCGCCTGTGGTTTACAAAAAAAGGGTAATGTAACTTATGAGGCTGGGTTTCCACACRGCCAGAGGTGAGGAAGAGAGGTCAACCCTGGTGACAGCCTTCAGTATTTTGTCCAGAGATTTATGTAACAGGCTGGGCAAGAGCTTGGGCTTCCCAGATGAGAGTGGGAGTGCTCAGGCTCCACAAATTGATGCAGTGCTGCCAGATTTGTGTTGGTCTAGTCTGATTCTTGGATTTCCCTGTTCTCCCTTGCTGCTGGACCCCATCTGTACGTGTTATATTTACTCTGTCTTCCAAGAAGGGACATGAAAGAGACAGACTKAAAGAATATTTTGTGACTTATACAATCTATATTTTTTCACCTGCTATRTACAAAATCCCAAGGATGCAGATGGGAAGAGTTGTATGATTTTATGAAAGTGAGCTCCCATTCATTTCCAAAGCTGTCTAAATAAATGTGCATTCCTTCYTGTCGCTCTGACTTCATCACTGCCTCACAAACAAGTCCTGCAGGCTCAGCCTCTGCTCTTTGCTCTGTTGTTGGCTGGAGCTTCAGACTCATGTTCTAGATGGCACAAGACTCTTCCATTCCTGAGAACATGAGCTGCTCCTTGTGCAGCCCTGAATTGTGCCGATTCTCAGGGTGTGTCACAGTTTGGGAATCTTTTACACACCGAGGGCTGTGCAGCAGCAGCACGATTCCTTTTTGTTCCGTGCATTGCCTGGGTTTCTCAGAGAAAAGACGTTGTGAATTGAGCTGGCTGAAATGTGTAATTTCCTTTTCACAGGAAATCCTGTTGTTCTGGGAAAATCTTTTCTTGCAGTTTGAACCTAGGGCTGTAGTCTTTAAAAATAATAGCCCACGCAAGAGAGATCATCCGTATTTTCACTGAGGAAAACGGAACACAAGATTTAATATTTCCAGGATGCRTGTTGACTTTGGAGCATAGTACTGGAATGTGCTTCCAGGCTTTATGCCCTTGCCCAGATCCCAGGCCATGACAAAGGTTTTTCTGGTATTGAGCGTCCCTTCATGTTTCTTTGTTAAATACCATTTTCTTTGTGAGCACAATTGCTTGTCATAACGAGCTCATCAGGATTTGAGTTATCGTTAAGACAGTTCTTGCTTGATTGTGCTAGCTGAAAATCTGGAGTGTTGCATTAGAATCTTTTGGGAATTATTAAATATTAGCCTTTTTCTGGAGCTCAGGCACCTCAGCTGTCTGTYCACATACTCGGGAGGTGTTCCAGAATGGCAACTCATGCAGTGGACAAAAATAAAACAAATCTTTCTCTTTACTTCAAAATCCTATGCCCTACTGATATATGGAAGAGACCAAGCATACAAATGGAGCTCCTTCAGATTATTCTTTTCCATCATTTAATTAAAGGAGGACACAGAACTGCTCCATCAAGGCAGTTTAACAAAGCAGTTACTAGTTTGAGTAGGATATAAAAATAGAGGGTTTTTTTTTTCCATTCCATTTACTGTATATATTATTTGTGCTRTACAGACAGTGTGGAAAAAAGGAGTCTAAATATGATTGTTTGAGTATTACAGAGCAAGACTTTCAGTTCAACTATAGAAGGTGAAACAATAAGTCTCACACAATGAAGAACTATGTGAAAGCCCGAGAGATATGAATTACTTCTCATTTTGTTGGTTTAGATGACAACTTCCTAGGTTTATTTTTCTGACACTGGGAAAATATCACACAACTGTATTTCTCTTTGATTCTTCAACTTTAAAGTTTCCTGAACCAGCTCCATGGAGGGAAGAGAAAGCTTATTTTTGTTGCTGTTGAATACCTATTGTGAARCTTTATTTACAGAAGCTCTTTGTTTGCAGCTGTTCTTTAAGCTTTAAAATATGTAGAACTTAAAAGATGGTGCATCTTTGTAGAGATATAATTTAAAATGAGGCAGTGTGCCTGTTCCAGTGTGACTGTTCTGTGGCCTGAGGAGTGAGGTAGAAGTGACACTAAGAAGGTATTTTGAGGATCTGTGGCAAGTTGAAAGCCAGATACAGTGATTTTGAGCTGTGTAACTTTAGGGGAAAAAGAAAATCTTCAAACATGCAAAATTATCACCTAGTAGAAATCCTTTTGCTTCAGGAATAGGGGTGATGAGCGAGGAGTTGGTTGGCACAGGGCCATAATGTGCACCCTCACGAGCTGGGAACTCTCACTGGGATTCTGCACAGGCAGCAGAGAAGAGGGAGAGGGAAAGTTTGGGACCACTGCTCATCAAGCTGTCAGTGTCAGTGATACTGGGGTCTCTTCTTCCCCAGCTCCCCAAAAGCTTCATGCCATGATAGATTTAGGCAAATGTAATCGAATGCAAATCCTGTACTTGCACTTCTCCTGACATGAAGCTGCTTAAAATAATTGCAAGTCTCAGGAAACCAAACAGATCTGGCAGCTCAGAGTTATCTTCTAACTCAAGCAAAACGAGAGGAGTCCTTGATTTGGGATGGCTTGTGGAGTTCTTCTGGGGGATGAAATGGGTTTTCATTTCATGGCAGCACAGAATCACTGGAAAGAGGCAAATCAGTCCTGTCCTTCAGCAAACTGCTATGTTTAATTCACTATTACAGCCCAAAACTGCCTCTGACCAGCAGAAATACTTCTTGAATGTCTACTGAACACATGTGCAGTGCATATTGAATGTGACACCATCATTAGTGCATTCCTTGTTTCCAAACGAACAATTCAAGATGAAATGTTTATCATTTTGATTTAAGAGTCATTTTGATATAAGAACAAGTATGATCTATAGTTTCCAGACCTCAAGGGATAGTTTCCAATGGCTGTACACCTCTAAGAGCAAGTGGTGTGTCCTTGAAWGGTTCAGATCTTCACTTGATGTTTAGGTTACTCATCGTTTTGTAGAGTTGCTCCCTTTCAAGCTTTTGTTTCACTTGAGGGGTTCCATTTGGGTTCTGCCATTTCCTTCCTGGGCTGGCACCAGCCCATGGTGTTCCCTGTGGTTTTTATGTCCCTGTGAGCACGTGGTGCCACAAAAGGATTACTGATAATACCAGGACTTTCTGCATTTTACAGGCTGACTTACCTGGTGTAACAAGGTCTATTTGAAAAGGGTTATGATAAAATTCTGCTGAAACAGAGTGTGGTATTGCCATGGGAGGAGGGTGCACAAGGGTTTGCTACACCTCAGCTATCTTCATGTCCGCTGTTTCACCCTTAAGAGCACACAAAGAAATTTGGTGCTGTTTAGATATTTGGGTTTTGTTTTGTTTTGTTTTGTTTTGTTTTTATGAAGCGGTGAAATTCTCTTGAGAAGATCCTTTTTATTTATGTTTTTCAGTTGATTTAGGTGTGCCAAGGAGAAACAAGGGCCTGTTGGTCTGTGTGGCTGAGCCACCCTCACCCTGGGAAGCAGGCTTTGCACAATGGATTTATTTCCAAGTGTGTGTTCACCTCTGTAACAAAAGTGACAAATCCTTGTCTGTGGAGGAGACCACAGCCATGACATCCTGCTCTGGAAAACATGCTGGAATGTCAAACCTCCTTTGGGAAACGCAGAGGTGTCCTGAGGTCTGTGCCACCAGCTCAGGAAGCTCAGCTTTCCCAAGCCTGACCTACCTCCATGAATCCTCACTGTCCTCACCGGTCTCTGTTTTGATTTTCCCCAGGAGCTCTGACTCTGAAGAAGCATTTGAGACCCCAGAATCCACTACACCTGTCAAGGCACCACCTTCACCTCCACAGCCACCCCCTGAAGCAGCAGCAGCAGCAGCAGCAGCAGTTGTTGCAGACGTAGCAGAGCAAGAAATAAAACCCCAGCTGCCCGTGGAAGATACAGGTAATGAGTGGGATGTGTTACCAAGGGGGATGGAGCTGCAGTGGGGTGTTCCTCTAAGCACAGGCAAGGAATTCATGCTAATAAATTGGTTTCTGRAGTATTAGTTAATTACCTGTGCTGGAAGGAAAAGCCCTGTGGCTTCCTGGAATGAAGTATTGGAGAATCTGTTGGTAACGTTCAAAAAATATTAAAGAAAAGAGGATCTTTCTAGAAAAAACTTTCTTTTGTTTGGAACCAAACCTCTTTTTGTAGGGTCTTTACAGAGTCAGATGAGTAGAAAAAGGAGATGTGAGTTGCAGATCCAGGTRCCTGGATGAGCTCTATTAACTGTGACAATTAACAAAATGCCCTTTTCAGGTATGTTGTTCTCTGAAAGAGGAGGGAAAAAGCCCTCAAAAAAGCCCAGTAAAACAACAGAAATACTGATTTTATAGGAGGAACACAGGGCTCTATGGGTGAATGTATGTATGGCATACATATGTAAAAATTGGTACATATTGAGAAAGTAAAATCTTTTAAAAGAGAGAATTGTGTTTAAAACCCAAAGAAATTTTTTCTCCCCCCAAAGTGTCCTTTGTTCTCCAGATTGAGTAATGGAATATGAGGGAGTAGAAAGCRTGCTATTAGCCCAAAATAGCTTTGTTTGGGCTGTCGGATGACAGCTCAACAGTTTGAGACTGAATTCCCCATTATGCTGTCTTTTTTCTCATCTGAAAGTCAAGTTATCTTGATCACCTGGCTAAATTGTATGAAGATCATATTTCTCCCAGCAGTGTAAAGCTCACTTGTGTTGCATTTGGAAAAAAGTTGTAGCATCCCACCAAATGTCTCAAGCCACCTGAAGCATTTCTGGGARTTATTCATTAAGCAGTGCTCTTTCAGATTGTGATTTGTGATACAAGTTTATAAGAAGCTTCARAGATTTTCAACGAACTKATTTCACAAAATAAAAATWAAATACTGAGGCATCCTGATGCTTTTTCCTTTCTGCTGTTACAGTTCCCTCTTCATTGTAGTAAAAGTTACTCATTCTGCATCTTCTTTCCTTTTTAAAAATCTTTGGCAATCCAGTGATTACAAAACAAATGCTCAGAGAACAAAAGAACACATGCTGAAGAGGATTGGAGTGTGCTTTTAATTACTGCAGTAGATTATCTTCAATCCCTTGATTACACATGTGCTTCCCTGGCACATGTGATTCTTGCCTCCTTCCATCCCAGTTCTCCCCCTCCTTTCTTCCAGATCTTTCTGAAGAAAAATGGGAAACTGAATATATCTATTCATAGCCAGTGTTATTGGAGGCCCTTGGATGGCAGAGGTGAAACCACTTCATTTGCAAATCTGATTGTCCACGGGAGGCAAAGTTATAGCAAAGTGTTCCAAAATGATGCAAAACACAGTTATACAACAGGGGAATTTATTGGAGGGGAAGACGATGCGTAATGCAGAAAATATCCAAATGTAGGAGGGCAAYACAAAGCATTCATTTGTTTTGGAAATCTTTAGGAGAAATAAATAATACTAAGACTATAGCTTAGATGTTTAGAAATGAGAAAAGTTAAACATTTTGTACTTTATAAACCACTGGAGTGCCTTGTAGTTTATTTATTTCATAGGTTACGCATGTGGCTGCACACAAAGGGAACAAGTCCCTTTCTAGGGGCTCCCAGAGTTCCTGGATGGTACCACACAGCTAAAAAATCAGATTTCACTAGAGAAGGAGTGAGGAATGGGGGCAGCTGGAGAGCCTGGCACAGGRAGAGGCAGCAGTGTCCTGCTGGGTTCCTGGTTCAGCAGCCACATGGCTTTGTCTTCCCTGTGGGATGGGTGACTGAGCGTGTGTTGGGGTGGAAGGAGGGAGCACAGGCAGCTTTTAAAGGATTATTTCATCTGTAGCTGACAATAATTACTTATGCAGATGGCTGCAGTTGTGGTGCATGATATCATCAGCGCARCAGCTGGACCCCACTGCTGGAAAGCCAAGAGGGGAGTTTTTAATTAGGTCGACTTCAATGGTGGTTTGATAAATGTGATGAAAGTGAACTAAGCTGGACTCGTCCTGGGTTTGTGCCAGCTCCTGGTGGGGTAAAACCTGCTGCATGGCTTGGGTCCATCAGCAGCAGAGCACAGGAGGGGAGGCAGTCTGAGGGCARGTCTGGARRGGAGGAGRAGCAGCAGARCAAGTGAGGAAATTACCCCTGAGCCCCCCAAAGTGCCACCCGTGAGCCTTTGATTCCTCCCTAAGTAAATCAGAGAAACGTGGGTTATACTCTGGATGCAAATTGGAGAGTTTGAGCTTGTATTTATTATTTTAATCGTTATTTTAAATTATTGTTGCTTGTCTCCTGAGCTTCTCATAGCAGTGTCCTCTTGTCCCTTGTTTCATCCACCTGAGCCCCAGAACATCCCCCAAGCTCATTCTCCCAAAAACCCTGGGATTTTTGACCAAGAATTCCTGCCTAGGAATTTTCTGCCACCCCCAATGCTTTCCCCAGTTAATTATTAAATTCAGATTATATTCATAGGGGAAATGTGAGAGCTGGAGTCCCCTCTCTATGCATTACAGCCCTGCGATCAGTATATGAGGCACCTAAATTTGAGCCTTTTTGGCTCAAAATTTAGGGAAATTTGAGGACAGGCTTTTCAGTAGAGACAGTATGGTCCAAACATAAACAAACCAAATWTTTGGTATGGAAAACATTCTCCTTCAGTGTTTTTCCTCTTGAAGCCTGCCATGGAAAATTTGAAAAGAAACTTCTATAYACAAAGTTTTCTCTCAGAATAAAGGACAAAAGTATTTTTGCTGAACTTTAAAAAAAGTGATACTAATTGGTTTTCTTACTTCAAAGGCTTCTCGTAACAAACAGGAACTTGTAATAAACTGGTTCAAAATTTCTAGTGTTAGGTAATTCCAATTCCTGTATGCTTTTGGCACTTTTTTTCCTGATAACATAGTAAGTGGGTGCATGCTGTATGCATTTTCCAGAGGTTTGCCTTTGTTTGCTTTTTCCCTAGAAAACAACTAGAATTTAATTTTTTCTGTATTTGCTTATCATATCTGTTTAAATGTTACTGCTAAGCCTGTCARAATAGTGTTTCATCTTGTTTCCAGCTCAGCAGTGTTAAGGCCTATTTTCAGTTTAGTGGGGTTCCCTCTGTTTTGGAGAAATTTCAGCAAAGTAGACCTTTGCCTTGGCTGCTTTTGTAAAGGAACAACAGAAAATTGTTTTGTTTATTGATGCACCCAGTCTTACAATCTCCTATTAACACTCTCAGGCACAGGGTGGAATTCTTGGGTCTGYCCTGTGTAGGGCCAGGAGCTGGACTTCAATAATCCTTGTGGGTCCCTTCCAGCTCAGAATATTCTGTGATTCTGTGACTTTCTGGCAGCTTCTGGTTCTGCCATAACAGGTGCTAGGTGAAAATGCCAARTGTTGAACATGGCATGGAGCTCTCRTATTTAGGTCTCRTCTCCTGGATAATAAAAGAARTCTGAGTTTTATGTTGTTGGGATTGTTTTTCATAGTTGAACGAATCAAAATTTATCTGAAATCTGAGAAATTTCCTAGTGGAAGGAGCAGAACTTGGACCTTCTTTTTTTTAATGAAGGAGAGGTTTGGGGGAGCTTGCCTTTTTTTATTTCAGCTTTTTTATTCCAGCTATCCTCCATGCTCTTGGAACGCTTTATAAAACTTACTATCTACCTGTGGGCAGCTCTTAACAGTATAAATTGTGGATGACTCAGTGCCAATAAAAGGCATAAACCTGATTTAAAACCTTGTGCTGGTCCCTCTCTTAAGGCGAGTCCTGCCTTAATTCCCATAGCTGGCGTCGCAGTATGTTCCTTTGTGACCAAACTGCATTTTAATAAAATACCATAGAGACACTGATTGGCTTAATTTTGTGTTGGAAAAGGACAAATGTCACTGCTCTCTGAACAGGCTGTTAATGTCAGGAAAGAGTGGTTTTCATGTCTCCTTGCAGTAATAAAGCCTTGAGTACCATTTCTATCTTCTACCCCAGCAATTGTGCTGTTACCAGGAGTGAGCCAGTCCTGTCGTAAAGCCAGAAGAGGCTGACAGCAGCATTTCACTTCTGCCAAGAGCCGTGTTTTCTGAGACAGTTTCACATCTTGTTTCATAAAGAAACAATAAAAATATCGAGCAATGCTCTGCAGAAATCCGTGCTCTTGAGTGAAAAGGATTTGATGAGGAGGAAGTCGTGAAAGAAGCAGTTAAAGAAGATTAAAGCCCTGCACTGTGTGGAGCACACAGAATTTAAATGTTGTTTTGTTGGGAGTAGCTGCAAAGCCTCRTACGTTCCCTTTGCGTGATGCATCCCAAACCTCAGCCTCCTATTTACAGTCCAAGCCCTGCAGGGCAGTGGTTTATTTTATTTTATTTTACTTTGTTTTAATGCATGTTTATACTGCTTTGAACGAGGGCCTCGATGCTGTTGAAGACTTTGGCTKGGGCTGGAATGAAAACTCTGCATAACTGCAGATGATTCCTTGTTGAGATCCCACTTTTATTTCATGCTGACCTACATTTGTACTCTGCTGACATCCCAGTGTTTGTTGTGATGCATTCCCCTGAAGTGCCTTCCATTCTCCTTGCAGGGTGAAAGGACAGATGAGGCTGATGTTGGGGGTTTATGGCACTCTCTGAGTGCCCTTAACAGGAGCCCCATCAGTGTCACAAAGTGATGTGTGTGTGAAGTGAGCACCAGCTCTGCTGCCAAATGAAGCCTAATTAATGACCCCTCAGCCAGGCTGAAGCCAAGCCCAAACCAGTGGGGATTAAGGAGAAAAATAAACTGTTCTGAAGTGCTGCCATATTATTAGCATTCATTTAGCAGAAAAAAAAAACCACATTAGAATATTATTTTAATTGATGTGTCTTAGTGAACTTCCACAGTCTTAAAAGAGACTGCRTAGCTGTCGTTCCTTTGACAGTTTCTGAAAGTACATTGTGCCACGTTGGGAAATGTGTGCAATTCCCTTAAATCCTTTTCTGTCCTCTACACCCATAAATAATAATTCTTGCATTCTCTGTGCAGGCATACAATTTCTTCTGAAACAAAGGAAATTTTTTTCCCGTTCTTAATCCATTCATAGCTTCYCACTAAAATAATAATTGATTGTCTGTATTGCTTTTATGAGCAGTGTTAATGAATGTAGCTGGGCAAAATGGGAGYTATTTTGCAAAACATGTCAGGATTGGAATGAAAAGGATGTGCAGAAACCTCTCTGAAATCGTTTAAGGCTGAGCAAAGCATTCATTTCTGTTAGACTGTTTTTCTTTATAATTGCGTAATTAAAAAAAATTGACAACATGAAGAAGGCTGTGTTGCTTCAGCAGGAAATGGGGACAATTTGCTCCTCAGTGAGAGCTGTGAGGATCTGGCTCAGCCCAGCCTGGACTGGAGCTGGAGGGAGCTGTCCCAGGTCTGTGGGACCCCATGGGGACACACATGGACAGAGGTGACCGTGGTACATTCACATCAGTGCTAATACAGTGACAGTAGGAGCAAACCATATGTGGGATTTGTAAAACAATTTTGAATAATCAACCTGATGGAAAGCAGCAAGGACCATCATCTTCATGTTTTCCTACCTGTATATTTTCTGTTTTTTTTGATATGCACTCATCTTTTTCTGGTTTGTCCAATAGAGTTGTTATATCCCAAGTGAAGAGACTTCTAGAAATCATTTTAGGATTCCATTCAATAAGAAAACCTTTAATTGCAATGGAAAGCTGCTTGGTTTAAGGGTTTTAGCACGTAAATCCCCCTACATCTATTTCATCAATGAGTTAGAACTACACTTGGAAAAACCTGGTTTAAATAATTTCTAGGGAGCGTCTAAATGATTTTCTTTAAAGGAAGATTTTTCAACTGCGGCGTTCCCTAAATGACTATTTTTTTTTCTTTACCTTTACCATAATTTATTTCCTACTAAGTTCTCAATTATTCATCTCTTATTATAAACTTGTAATTATGAGGTCAGAGTAGAATATATTGACTGCTTGGGCAGATAGAGGAGCAGCATTGATGGGTTGTGGAGGGGAAGCCATTTTTCCTCCGGGAAAATTGGTAAAAATAGCACATGGGAAACAAAACTTAAGGTCAACATGTAATTACTGAAGMACCAGTCAATTTACAGGAAATTTACTGCAGAAGAGCTGTGACACAATTTTGTGAACTCTTTGTAGCAGTAGAAAATGGAAGTAAAAAAGTGCTTTATGTGCAATTTTTRTGGTATTTGGAATATTTAACATATTGTGGTAATATCCATCTCTATAAGTGATAGTTTAGAAGAGGTGCATCAGAGGTTGTTGCAAATACATATTTTGTCTTTTCAGAAAACTCGCCTTGAGTCCTTTTCTGGGGAGAGCAGATCTGTTATTTTCTCTTAATCTAGTTCACATTTTGGAATAATCACTTTGATTTGCTTAGTCAATTTGTATGGTTTTAATTCCTTTTTCTTGTACCAACATTAGRCTATMATAAARCTTCCKAATCCCCASTCCCARAAATRTRTTTCGAGCCYGCTGAGTTTTGTGTTTGCTCCCACAGGGCCRTGCTCAGAAGCTGAACCCGTACCCGATGTGTCGCACAGCGAGCCGGTTCAAGAGAGCCCTTTCCGTCCCCCTTGCCACTCCTTCTCCACTGTCTTCGACGAGGACAAGCCCATAGCCAGCAGCGGCACCTACAACCTGGACTTTGATAACATTGAGCTGGTTGATTCTCTCCATGCCTTAGGACCGAGCTCTGCGGAGCCCAAGAACCGCGACCCCAAAGCAAATGTCCGGAGAAAATCCACGGATTCGGTGCCGGTGTCCAAATCCACGTTGTCGCGCTCTCTCAGCCTGCAGGCCAGCGATTTTGATGGAGCCTCTTACCTTGGCAACAGCGAGACGTTAGCGCCATCAGCAGATGCCTAYGGTACTGGTTCAAGCAGTGCTTCCAGTACCCTCAAGAGGACGAAAAAACCCAGACCAGCTTCCTTAAAAAAGAAGCAGTCGGCCAAAAAACCTCTGGATGCTCCCCTGGTGAAGGAAACCCCGCAAGAGCCGGCTGAGCTTGGCCAAACAACTTGCGAGGAGAAAGCGCCTGAGGTGAGGGCTGACCCAGCRAAGCCCGAATGTACTGAACCTTCCAAAATCTCTGCTGAGAAAGAGGAGGCCCCTCCTGTGCCTGAAGGATCCGAGCCTTGTGATCCAGACCATTCCGAAGGGATCGGCGCGTTCGGCTCTGGAGGGGGCAAAGTGCAGAACTCTCCCCCCGTCGGCAGGAAAACGCTGCCTCTGACGGCGACCCCCGAGGCCGGGGAGGTCACTCCACCGGACACCGGGGGCCAGGAGGACCCTCCAGTCAAAGGCATCGCCGTGAGGCTGGAGTTTGATTACTCTGAGGAGAAAGGGGGGAGCGAGGAGCAGCAGGAGAGCACTCCCCCTCCCAAAAAAGCGGGTAAAAAGCCTGGTGCTAAAATGCCGCTGCGGAGGCCAAAGACTAAAAAAGCGGTGGAGAAGCTTGACAATGCTCCGACCAGCCCGACAAAGTCGCCTGTGGATCCCAACGAAATCCCCATCACAAAAGGCTCTTACACTTTTGATATCGACAAGTGGGATGATCCCAATTTTAACCCCTTCTCATCCAGTACAAAAATGCAGGAATCGCCCAAACTGCCTCAGCAAACCTACAGCTTYGAGCCGGACATGTGTGAGGACTCCATTGACCCTTTCAAGACCTCCTCCAAGATAGCCAGCTCGCCCTCCAAATCTCCAGCTTCCTTCGAGATACCAGCCAGTGCCAACGAGACAAACGGAACAGAAGGGGACAACCTCAACAAACCTGCCAAGAAGAAGAAGACGCCACTAAAAACGTAAGTTAAAGGGCAGAGACRTTTCTAGAATAGAAGCAGCACATTCCTTAGCACACCTACACAGGATTTATATTTGAGTAGAGAGAGGAAGGTGACCTTGGGTGTTTGTGGCCACAGCTGGAGTCACACTGGGGAGCTGCTCCTGCTCTCCCTYAACCTGTTTCCTCAATAATTTGATATTTCCAGACCAAAAGGGAGAACCAGAGCTACCCAACTGCATTAGGCAGCTGCATTTTTATAAGTCTTTGGGCTCAGTGTTCTTTTGAACCCGGTTAAATTGTAATTTTATCAGTTTTGTACCCAATTTGCTGTGATCTCATCTTGGGAACTTGATGCTGTTTAAGATGATCAAAGTAAACACACCAGCAAAAACTGTTTTATGAATCACTGTTTTTCAGCRTGGGATGTGAAATAGTAAGGCAGTGACAAATCTCGTGTTGCAAACAGCAGGAAGTTGGTTTTATCCAGTGACTTACAGTATTTGAAAGAAAATAACATGGAACAGAAGAGTTCATTATCGAAATACAATTTTTTTTTACATACAAGACTAAAAAAYGTRAACAATTTCCTTTYTATRAAAGAGCTTRAAATTTTAAAAGAGTTTTAAATCTCTAARACTACTACACGTTAGGGAAATACCCAACATTTAGACAAATTCCAGGATGAATTTTCTATGTTGCTGTGTTTAGATGTTTGGTTAAAAACCTCAGTTGCTGGTAGCTGATGTGCATGTTGCTTTATCTGTTCAAATATGGTTATTTTGAGTTGGTAACTACTAAGTTGATATCCCATATAGCTGAAATTGATCTYTTGTGTGTATCTATAAGAAAGTATCTCAGTTCATGTTCCTTTATGGTTTAAACGTTTGAGCTAGTTAGCAAAAATGGGAGTAAAAATTTTAAATGCCAATTTAAGATAAGAAGATATCATGGTTGATGTAAAGCAGTACAAAAGCTGACCTCCTGTGCAGGGTGAAATGGAGATTATTCCAGTTTTTCTGAACAGCCTCCTGCCCTCTAAGCTTCTAATTCGTGTCTCTTGCCTGATTTGAGGAAGCTTGTGCCATTATTTTCTTCCTGGGGGCATTTCTGACTCATGGATGGTTTAGACCACTGTGTAGTTGAGTTGTTTCTTTGAGAGAGGAGCCTCTTTTTTTCTGGTATTGCTTCTTTTTGAGGTATACCTGAAATTTAGTGGAAGATCAGATGGGAATTAAGATGCATGCTAAACTGACACATTTTCCAAGCCTTCAGTCCAGACTGGTTTTRTCCAAACCAAGAAGATTTAAAAGTCTGACAGGAAGAGAGGAACRATTTTAATCTTGCTGGGGAAGTGCRGAGGGGAATTTTAGTACCACMAAATCCTTAAGTTTTTGCARCCAGCCAGAGTCTCCTTGAATCTTCCAGTAGCTGGAGCTGACAGACCCCCAGTGTGAGCCTCTTGGGTTCTCCCATCTGCTTTAAATATTTGAAAGAATTCCAAAGTTATTAATTTAGRGGCAAAATGAGTTTACAGAGAGTTTGCTGAGCCACATTTGTCCTTGGGAAAACAAATTGCAGAAAAACACTGTCGCAGAGTCACAAAGTTCACTCCTGCTCATTGTCACGATGGGGAGATGAAGCTTCCCCAGCTCAGGGCTCACAAGTTCTTGAGTCARGAGGGCTGCAGGAATTCCCAGCCTGTGCCTGGCACTGCTTTCATTGTGTTTTGTTGTGTGTTGCTCGCTGCAGCCCCGTAACCTACTTTTGCAAGTGGTTTTGGTTTAGKTTTTTTTTAGACAATGATGAGATTC
Organism: Malurus melanocephalus; assembly: GCF_030028575.1. Lineage (NCBI taxonomy): Eukaryota > Metazoa > Chordata > Aves > Passeriformes > Maluridae > Malurus > Malurus melanocephalus. The sequence goes on along the minus strand of NW_026623726.1, from coordinate 185,218 downwards.
TGCATATTAATAACAGATTGCAGCCTGCAGCTCTGGTACTTTCYAGAAGAAAATCACCCWAAGGCRTGTTGTGGGATGCCAGGGGAGGCAKTGGCAGGGGGTTTTATTAGCATTGTTGAGGGGTGCAGGAATCAAACCCTATGGACTGGTTTGGAAAGGTGTTCCTTGTGTAGAGAGGCTGCAGTTTCTAGATCAGAGGTGAAGAACCCTGGCATGGGTTTAAGCCTTTGCTAAGCTTGTGCTGCTTTGAATCTGAGCCATGTGCTCAGTCTTACATGTGTTAAATCAATAAAAATAATCCATTTTTGTTCTTGAATGAAACCTGCAGCAGTCTAAGCATTGACCTCCTTGTAAAAAGAGGAGGTTTTCAGAAGAGATCTGGGCTGGACACAAATTGCTCTCTGGTCCTCTGTCTGAGTTGTGAGCAGCCTGGAGACAGTCACATGGCTCAGGTGATGCTGAGCAAAGAGCAGCTGATGCYTCCCCAGGGCCAGCTTACAGTGCTGAGCAAAACTTGGTGTTTTGTGGAGACATTGCTTGTGYAGGCATCGCTCTGGAAGCTCTGGGAAGGCTGGAGGCTGTTCAGAAATGGAAGGTGCCARCTGTCACGAGCACTGCATGTGAGGAGAGATGAGCTGAAGCTGCCAAGCTTATAAGTAAATGAAACCTTTTCTCAGCCTAAGCTGTTTGGCAAGGTTTGGTTCTGGTTTGGGGGAAACCAGTTTGATCTGTCAGGACACCAGGTTAGGTTTTGGAGAAAACCAGAATAGCTGAGATTTAAAGAAAATGTCTTTTTCTGTCCTGACCTGGGTAGATGGTTTGAAATGGTCAAGTAGCTTTTTCTGTGCTGTCAGAGCACATCAGCAAACGTGACAAAACCTGGAATTCAAGAACAGTTTTGTATCTCACATAATAACAAATACYGTGTTTTGAAAAGCAAGCAGGTGGCCTCTGTCAGAGAAGGCAAGGACAGTTAGTGTGTTGAAAGGAACTTAACTTGAAGGTGTCAGCTTTGAAAAATGTGTTTTGTAAGATGAAAGCATGTCAAAAGTATAACATTGAGCTAGAAAACATTGAAGGACTTGATGAATTTTTTTTTTCTCCTCATGTATTTTGCAATAAAAAGTAGGGGTTAAGATTATACAGGTAGAAAATATGCATGATCAGATTGCTTTAACACATTAACATAGTATTTGTAGGTTAATCTTTTTTGTCAGTTCCTTCTGTCTGTCTCTCTTTTCTTTGTCTTATTTGTCTTAGGATGGTAGAAGATGTGATGTCTGTATGTTCTCTGTTGTAAGTAATTCTAATCTAACAATTCAAACTTTCTCTTTGGTTTATGGGCTTTTTAATTTTACTTATTTATTTTGCAGCATGATCAGTTATTRTTCAGCATGAAGCTTTTATGTTAATGATTTCATTTCACTTGCACATATGAAAGTTATTTTAAGATGCCTGACTGTGAATGAGTTTGAGGAATCTGTTGCCTTATTATCTGTTGCCTATGAAAGAAGATCCTCATTTAAAAACTGTAGAGATTTTGTATCCTTGAGCTAAAATATGAAAGTTTTATTTCTACCACTGAACAACGTTGTACAATCAGTCCTTCGTAAATCCTTCATAAAGTGCTTGTCCTTAAAGRAAGAAGTTATCCTAATTAATTCTATCATCATAACTGGATAATTAATGCCATCAAACACACCAGTATTCAGCTTTCCAATTTATTTTCCCCTCTAGATATGTTGTTGATTTATCCTCTGCCTATTGAAACCCACCATTAGAATTTCTAGTGTCAGCCTTGCCACCATTGATCAGGGATGAACTGGTGGGCAGAAATTTTTGCCACTGCATCTCATTTCAAACATAAAGTCTTTCTCAGTGAGTTTGCTGTGGTATTTTTCTGCCTCTTGTAGCTGGTAACATAAATGGCTTTGAATAGCTCTGGCAATGTGYATCAAGAGAACAGATAGATAATTAGTTTATTCCTGGTTAGAAAATATTCTTAGCCAATTGTGAATAAAYGTAAAGGCAACATTGATAATTACACACCATCATGACATAATTATGTTCTTCATTCCTTTTGCTTGATTGAAACCTGTGGGATTTTGGAGTGCTACAGTGTCTGTGCTCCYAGTCTGCACTGTGAGGTGTCAGGGGACCTGGAAGCAGAATTGCCATATTTCCTGTTGTATTTGTTTTAAAAAGGGGCCACTGGGCCATTTGTTGTGACACAGCTTTGTTCTGGCATCTGGGGAGCAGCATCAGCCTCAGATGGTTTCATGTAGTTCATCTGCAGGRTATCACATTTTTTCTTCATGATTTTTGGGGCCATTGGAGCTTAATTCCCAAGTTTATCAGTGTATCAATTCTCAGGTAAAGGGGTGGGTTAGRCATAATTTTTGGATGGGAAAGTGAAGCAGACAGAAGCCAAATCCTTTCCACAGGGCTGTGGAGGGTGCCTGTGGTGGAGCAGGGATTTGAATTGCAGCCGAGCTCTGGGAATGTGTCAGAGTTAGCCTGAAAAATATGGCAATCCTGCTGTTCTCAGCTTTTGGAAATTGAGGCCTGTTCCAAGTGCATGACAAKGATATGTACCCATGGCATGTTTCTCTGTGGTGCTGCTGCCTAATGGATGGGATTTTAATGCAGAAGGGCGTACAGAGGTTGCATTGTCTGTGGCTATCTTTTGCTAAGTGTGAATTGACCTGATTCCTGCTTCTATTGCCATATTAACATTTTGAACTTTATTTTCAGTGATACATTTAGGGTGAAAAAATCACCAAAAAGATCCCCACTATCAGATCCTCCTTCTCAGGTAAAGTGCTGCCTTATTGTAATGCATGTCATTTGTGTTCTTGAAGGGGCAAAAAAAGGGGAAATTTGATTTATTTAATTGTGTAATTGTGTGTTTAATAAGAAGGGATTTTTGTAGAGAATCTCTGCATTTTGGTCCAAGTATATATATCACATTTAGCTATAACCATAAGGCATTAACCTTTTGGTCTCTAGAAGTGTGTGTACAACATATCACAGATGTAGTATTTGCTCTGGGAATTCCAGTTGGAGTATTAGTAAATGTACTTTGGAAATCCCTGAGTTAKGATGGAGCAAGGATATGAATAAATATCTTCAGTCAGTTGTCTGAAAAACAAGACATCACTATCCACCCTGGAATTTTTATATTAGAAAGTAAGAAACCAAATGCACCRAATTGGTGGGCTGGAAGGGAAATAGAAATAAACCAAGTGGGCTGATCTASCAGGAACATGTGCTTGGATAGTTTGATTCCGTGTTGTAAACTGCTGGCAGGTGGTTTTCTTGGAAGAGAAGTTAACAAAAGCTGTTCTTCTACAAAGGCCTGACTGCTTTGATGTGGCGCAGCTCCTTCCACGCTGCTGTTCCTCTTCCTGTTATCCATTCCTGCCCTTTTATTTCTGCTGCTTGGCAGCGGAGAAGTGAAGAAAGGGGGAAGGGTTCACGACCTCGTGGACCTACAAGGGTTTGCTCCTATGAGGGAAGCCTAAAAAGTCAGTTTTGGTAGTCAGAGACTTCAGTGCTGGGCCAYGTGTGCCACTTGTGTCAAGTGCCTGACAGATTTAAACAGCTCTGGATCTTCTTTCTTCCCCGTTATCAAAGCAGCTTTGCAATGCAAGTGTTTATCATCAAAGAGCCTGGTTATACTGGGAAAACTAGCTGCTGGTAGAGTTAGCACTTTCCATTAAGTATTTTACCCAGAGCTGCAGCAGAGATTACAGAATTAAAAAAGATGGCTCTGGCGGTGCGAAGGAATTSAGAGATTGAGCTGTTCCATGTGTTAGTGGAAGATAATGGAATTAATTGTCTCCTGTTTGCTGCAGGATCCCACTCCACTGCCAACTCCTGAAACGCCTCCTGTCATCTCCACGGTGGTTCATGCCACGGATGAGGAGAAGCTGGCGTCCTCRGTGACGGGTCAGAAGTGGACCTGCATGACTGTGGACCTGAACACGGACAAGCAGGATTACCCCCAGCCCTCTGACCTGTCCACCTTCGTCAACGAGACCAAATTCAGCTCTCCCACAGAGGGTACTGTCTGCTCCAGCCAGGGCCATGTTTGCAGAGAGAGGGAGGGGGTTTGGTTTGGTCCAGGAGTTGGCCTGCACCCTGCTGAACGCAGACTCTAAATAGGGAAACCTAAAATTGGTGYTCTCTGGACCATTCTGGGGAATGTGGCAATTACAGGGAGCTGAATGTAAGACCCCAGCAGTCTAACCTTGAGTTTTCAAGGAAGAAGAGAAGATGCTTAAAGGAAAATGAGAGGGGCCTTCAGAGAAAGGCTTTTGCTTCCTTTGTATGATTAACTGATCTTCTGTGCATGCAGCTGTGCTCTCTCAGTGCCTTCACAATCGTCTGGGGTCTGACACTGCTCCAGAGTCACCCATTCTGCCTGAGCCTGTTCCTTAATCTGCATGGGAGAAGGTCCCGTGTTGAAATTCTGCTCAAATTTTCTGTATTGCAATAAGACCCTTAGTATGCCATCTCTCTTCCAGCTTCCTGGGCTCCAGTTATCTTCATACATGAAAATACCCAGAATATCCCCTGCATAAGATAATTACCATGTTTCCAGATAAAATTCCCTTCTGGATCAGCCTATTAATGTTTTTCCTATCACACCTTCCTATAAGCAATTGTGAGCTAAAGCTGGAAGTTTCTGTTAAGAGAACTGTCATTCCAGGTCTGTGAAATTTGGAAAAAGCAGAATTAAGAAAATTTGCGTGTGGCCTTCATTGAGGCTACCAGAGGGAATTCTGCTTTGCAACATCTGCTCCAAAGGCAGATGTTCAGCTTGGTGGGTGGGAAGCATGTTTGAATTTAACTTGGCTTTAACAACTTCTTCTTGATCGGAATCCATTTTTTCCCCCTAAACTTTCAGTCCCTGTCCCAGTCTACCATTAAAGCTACTCTGTGCCATTTTAGGCTGGATCTAAATTTAGGCCTGATTAAGGACTGCTAACTTTTAGGTCAGGGTGTTTGACATCAAAAAGAAACAATAGTCACAGAGCTTTTGTTCATATTCACAAGTTGTGTGCCTTGGGCTTCTTGAAACTCTGTTGAGTCTCCTGACAGTTATTTTAGTCTGGGTGAATTTGGTTGGCTTTATTGTCAGTTTTAAAATTTGACTTCCCTGTATTTGTATTTTTAAAAACAACCTGAAGAAACAGTTTTTAGAAAATAAGCCCCCTAAATCTGGGAAAACGGAAAATAAATGGGAGGAAATGGAACAAAGGAATAGCAAGAGACACTCGGAAGCAATCATTTTAGCTTTCCAAGTGGGTAGAAGAAAGTGAGCAAAGCTCCTAATTAAATGGTAATTGTCCTGTCTCATGTGTGCTGCATGGTGCAGTCGCGGTTTCAGATTACACGCTCATTATAATCAACAAYGCTTCCGCTTTTTCACTTCTCTTAAAAATAATAATTTTTTCCCCCTGACAGTCCTGCTCTGCAGCTTTGAGCAGTTTCTGAGTAATCTGGGGGTTGTTTCTCAGTGCAGATATTTTTGCCTCTCCCAGACACCCATGTGAGTGTCACCCTGTAACCCAACACTGCTGTTGTACGGATACAGCTCCTGAGTCAGCCAGCACATCCAGCCCTCATCTGTTCCAGGCACTGCTTATGGCTGCTGCCATTTTCCTGTTGCACAGACCCGAAATGAGCCGTAATTATTAGCAGAAAATTCTGATGTAATCTTGCAGCTATTTGTAGGAGGAGTTGGAGGACATCACTTAGTAAGTCTGTTGCACGTGTGTATAAAAGATAATTATCTTGCTTCGTGGGATATCCTGGGCATTTTTAATTTTGAATATATAGAGATAAGCAGAGTTTAAAATTTTGAAGGGGAGATGATGTCTGAGAGGAGAGGAGGGAGAGGAATTCTGCTGGAGACTCCTGAGAGCAGTGAGACGAAACAAACTGCGATTAGCCAGCCGTGTTATTCCTTTTGTTTCTACTTGGACTATTTCCATCTGTGTCCTGCCTTTTTTTTTTTCTTTCTTTTCCCAGCAGCAGAGTTAAATGTGTGTTGTCCCAGCAGTCAGTTTGGATTGGGATTGCAGAGCTGCAGGCAGGTGGAGGATCCCTGTGGCTGTGCCAGCAGAGGACAGTGCCGGAGCRTTTCCTGACTCTCTGGACACTCAGGGATTGCTCTCTGCAGCGTAAAGCTGCTCCATAAACGTTCCTGGTGCACCTCACTGGGCTGCCTGTGAGAAATGGAATAGAAAAAGGCAGTTTCTAAACACTCTCTGCTGTTACCTGGGATTTCAGGCTGTCTCCTGCAGTTCAGCTCCTYGTAGGGGGTTTGAATTCGTCCTTCCAGTTTTGGTTTTGCTTTCACCGGGAAGAAAAGTGAGTGAGAAAGGATGCTGCTGGTATCTGACACCAGGAGGTTGTCCATCTTGCCTGGCTCCCTATTACCATTAAAACATATGGTGCTGGGAATTTAAATATGAGGAGCCTGCTATTGCAGCTTTCTTTTCACTTACAAGTTGTACTGTGAATATCCCCAACAAGTACTGAGATTTTGTGGCGCTTTCTCTGCAGTGGTTGTTTGACAAAAGATTTAGCTTGTAGAATTACAGTGTTCTTTTTATTACCAAAAAAAATCAAGCACTGTAAAATCACACTGCATCTCCAAAACTTGTTTAGGCAACAAACTCAGGCAAGAAATTATCTTCAGGGCTGTTTGGTTTTAATATCAAAGGTTTTAATGGTGGTTATCATCTTCCTAATGCAAGCCCTACTTTTCAAAAGTTGCCCAAATCTAGTAGGATTTTAGCATGTGATTTTGGCTGGTGTGCCATTCCTTAGAATTTATTTATAATGGAAATCAAATTATCCAAGTGGTTTATTGAATTATGGCAATGTGTCTGGAAACAGGCTAAAGTACAGCATTTGGACAAATTAATTATGCTTTCAATTTTTAAATTAAGTTGTCATTGAACAAAATATGCTTTTATTTGSGTGCAGGAAGGTATGATCTCTTTTCCTGTGTTAGATCTGTCTGCTTCTGTATCAGCTACTGGGAGACCATGCATTGGGCAGAAATGCTGATTATTCCCTCCAACTGGAGGTTGGAAGTATAGAAGCTGTAAAGAGCTGCATTTTTATTAAATTCTTGATTTAGGGTTCTTAATAAATCTTCTGCCTTAGGCTTTTTCTCTRAGACCAAAAGGTGAGAGCAGCCCCCAGTAAACTGAGCTGGTGTTTCACCCCAGTCCATGCTAATTTCATGGTTTTTAGGTATCTTTTTCTTAAGTGAGACAGTAGTTGTTCTGAATTAGTAATTTTATGATAAACATTWAGAAATAGAAAACAATTAATTACTCAACAGCTGTTAATTTTTTTAAAGGATTCTGGCATCAGCATTGCCAGTTATTGAAAAAGTGTGTTTTCTGTGATAACATGATGGGGGAAAGTTATCTGTATTCTGAAATTTCTMTGAAACTTTCCTGATATTCTGGTCCCTGGGGCAAGTTGAAAAGCTGAATTTTTTTCAGGCAAACTAATTTGCCTGAAATGTGTCATAGGTTCATTGTTGAAAATCGGTGAATATCAATGTACCTTCTGATTTCTCTCTGTATTTTCTATTTTTAATATGTCATGGGAAGGTGTTGAGTAGAGTGGGAGTGGCCCTTGTAAGTGAGATCTCATTTCTTCTGCAGAAATCATGTCATGGCATGTATTAACACATCTTTTTTTTTGTTTCTGTTGCAGAATTGGAATATGGCAACTCATATGAAATAGAATATATGGAGAAAATAGGCCCCTCTGTGCCTGTAAGTTCTCCCTTCCATTTCCATTCATTTGCATTCCCTTGTCATAATATACTATCCTGATAATGCCCTCAGCCTCCCCACCCTTTAAATTAATTACTATGTGCCTGMAGTAGATTTGCAAAACCAGTTCCTTTAAATTGGCATAACTGGGGTAAATTGCCTGTGCTTTGTTGTCCTGTGTCCTGTAAAGCTAGTCCCATTTTAWGATTTTATTTCAAAGCTAGCATCATACTATGATTCTTTCTGGAGATTCAAGGCCAGTCAGTGTTTCCAGCAGTGCAGAGTTCAGACCTGTCTACACAAACTACTGAACTGTTTMAGAAACTGGGAGTAAAACTTTGAAKAAGCTGGAGGGAATCAGGAGAGAAACAGAACTGGTGTGAAATATGGAATGCAGAACTATCCGTTTTCAATTGTTTTTCCTTATTTCTTTTTAATCCATGAATCTGATAGTTTGACTGAATCCAATGAGGGGATATCCACTAAGGGGAAATTAGGAAAATCAGGCATGTGGCACTTAAACCAATGAGAATTTTCAATKAATATTTTAGTAACACCCTCAGCCAAGGGATGCCTCCTGCCTGACAGGACCAGAAATCTGATTAACCCCAAACTGGGAGAAGAAGARCCACTACAMAGAGTGAACTGTKTGGGTTTTGTTCTTTAATGGTTCATCTCAGTATCAGCATTACAGCCCTGTATTATTCGTTGTCTGTCAACTCATTTGCTCACTAAAGGCTTCAGTGACCTGAATTAGCTTTAATGGAGAACGCTTGAATTGCTTAATGAGTTTCTCCCTGCCTGTTGCCAGCAGGATGATGGCACCCCGAAGAAGCAGTCCTTGTACCTCGTGTTTGATGCACAGCAGGAGAGCCCGGTGAAATCTCCTCCCATCCGACTGTCTGACTCCACAACTCCCTGCTCAGGGTAGGGCACTGCAAGCAAGGAAAAGGGTGTCAGGGGAGTGGGCTGCCCTCAGAGCACGTACACGGGCAGCTCTTCCTCCCTCTGCCTCTGTGTTGCCAAGTTATTTGTTTAAAAATAGATTTCCATCTGTGTACACATATGAAAGAGAACAGAGGGCAAAGATGTGTTTTGTGATGGAATAAGGACGGATATTTCTCCTTCACATTCTCACTAAACAGAGTTACAGTGGCAACTGATTCACTGGGCAGTGGCCTCCTACTTCAAGTTTTTCCCTCAGATACTGAGGTAATTTTCATATTAATCTAGAAATCTGCTAATTGCAGTTTTTCATTTGGCTTTTCCTGGATACATTKTCTGAACAAGGACTCTTGTTCATAAGACCAGGATGTGGGAGTTGTGTTTACTGCCATTAATTTTGCCTGTWAAGGACATCTGTTCTTGTTAGTAAGAGCTGTTTGTTGGGAGAGAGGTCGCTCACAATGAGATAAGGGTAAAAAGGCAAGTGACAAATATTGAAGGAATGTGCTTAACATTTCTGATGGAGCTGGTTTTATTTAGATGTCTCCAGTGGATTGTTTTGAAAGGAYATTGCCAAGCATGAGATATAATGATGTAAAATTGAATTGAAACAATGTGTGTGTGTGTGTGTGTGTATATATAAGTGTATTTTTGTATTTATATACACATKAAAGTGATGAATGTTTCTGCTCCTCTGTTTCCAGAAGCAGAATTGTGAAGGCCTTGTGCTCCACCCTGAAAACATGTACACAATCTTTTTCCAGGTCGAGTTTTGAAGACCCTGAAGGCCAGCAGTCCTCTGGAATGAAAATACCACACCCAGCTTCCCGAGTCCTAGCTGCCAGCCAGGAGGCACATTTACAGTCCCCTGACAAGGCAAAGCAGAAGGACCTGGAGCCCATGACCCTAGGAACRACTCCAGAGGCTATTGAAATAGTAAGTCATGTGTGATACAGAGTTCGGGAATAATTTTCCTGCAGAAGTTTTGCATTCTGCTTTTGACCTGAACTCCTTGGGCAAAAATCTCTATTGCTTATTCAATATCCTCTTCACCCTTCAGACATCTCCTGAAGACTCCTTTGTCTCTGCTGATGCTCTTCTCAATAGGATATCTAAGAAAACCTCAATATGTGATCAGCCTGAATATCTAGATCCTGACTTAGCAGAAAAGAACCCCCCAGTATTTGCTCAGAAACTTCAGGTTTGTAGCAGAAATATCAACATCGCTTTTCTTTCTGTTTGTCCCTACACAGGCAGAGGAATGCTTTGCCTCATCTGAAAGGGGTGGAGGGAGGCTTGGAGGGGATTAGGCTTGGGTGGAAAAGACTTAAAACAATTATTTGATTCTTTCCAAACTAATTTTGCCCTTTCAAAGACTTAAGGAACAAAGATATTTTCATTTAACTCACATAATCCATACTTAAATTTCATCAACACCTATTCATCAACACTTCTGTCATATGTCTTTTCCATAAGTTTTTCCAAAGCAAATTTTTTTAACCCTGAACACAGGATTGATGAGTGGAGAGTTGTCTTGACACCTGGCCTTAGTAAATCTGTATGTATAGATTCATTTTTTGAGATCTAGGACCTAATTCTGCTGAAATGAAAATCAGGCTTTGTTTTTCTAATAATATGCCTAATGCAGAATTTGGCATGGCTTCTTCTGGGAGAAGCAAATTRATCTGTAGGGCAGTCATGTATGTCAAGACATATTTTCTGGAACATTTATAGTGAAATTTTAAAACAGCAAATGGTGAATTGAGGCCAGCATGTGGCATAAGTTCACATAAATGGAAATGAAAGGAGAGGGATCCCTGAAAAATCAGTTTCTTTCACGCAAAGGATTGTTCATACTATCACCTAATAAAAATTATTTATCTATAGAGCTACCTCAAAATTAACTRACTCCTGGAGTTTCACATCACTGTCCTCACCATGAGAGGAACCTGGGGTGTGTTTGTCCCCCAGGAATTGTCTGAATCACACGTTAAAACCTGACACTCCATTTTTCAGAATGTTAAACATTTTTACCATGTTCTCACTCCATTTCTTTCCCCGTGGGTGACTGCCCACCACACCCTTTGACAGGAGGAGTTAGAGTTTGCTGCCATGAGGATAGAAGCGCTGAAGTTAGCCAGGCAGATTGCCCTCTCCTCTTTGCGCTCCAAGGTACCTGCTTTGTGCCTGCCCTGTGTGTGTGAGTGTGCACAGCCTGGGGAGAGCCCAGGGCTGCTTTTCCTGCAGCAGGGGACCCTCTGGGGCTCTCCAGGGCCCTGGGGGGACACCAGGAGCATGCTGGCAGCAGAGCTGACACGCAAACGCTGTCACCCGCCCCACTCACACCCAAATTAACAGCAGGTAAGAAGCAACAGCATTTCTCCTGCAGGAGATGGGCTCTGCAGTCCAGGTGGCTGTTTGCCACTTTGCTGCAGCAAGATTTGTCCTAAAATATTTGATGGTGAAGAATACCTACTTTGGCCATRAGGACATCTGTCTTCTGCTGGTATTTTCAGCTTGAAGTCAGACACCTTTGACCCTCCAAGTTTAGAAGTGAGGAATTCAGTCAACCTTACCCTCAGGCATCTGAAGAAAGGGGCTGCAGCAAGGTGGGAAGGGCTGTAGAGAAGGGCTCTACAGCTCTTGAGGAAAAAAGGCCTCCCAACACAATGTGTCTTTATTCATAAAGATGTAAGGCTTGTTTTTTTCATTGTTACTTCCAGGTCGTGCTGACCAGTTGTACCTCAGAGCAATGCTTTGCTCTGCTATGGGGATGCACTGTGGAGCTCACTGTGCTTGGAAAGCCAAAAAAATCATTCCATCAATGTTAGTGGCTTTCTTGGGAGAGGATGTCAGCTGATTGGGATGCTGAGGGGGTGGCAGTGTCCTGCTGCAGCAAGAAATTTCATTACAGATGAGGAGAAAGTGCTTCTGACATGCCCTTCTCCAGTGACTTTCCTCCTCTTGTACTGCCCATTAATAAGTCAGCAGGAAGTCTTTTGCCCAATCCTAAAATTGTCTGCATTTCATTGCATCACAACAGCATTTAGGCTGATTACAGGGTAGGATTTCTTGGTGTTTTTAAGATCAGTTATTAAGCAGCTATTTCATCAAAGTAAGGATCTTTTTTTTAAGGTTAGCTGTACTCCTCTGAAAAAAAAAGCAATGATCATATTTGATTTATTTCACAAAACTTAAATAGCTCATGAGCCAGTTGTCCATTGTGAATATAGAATGACTGAGGTAGACACATTCCTCGGAGACCTAAAAGTATTTTAGAGTATGTGGTTACAGTCTTTTATTTAATTAAGAAAAAGATGCTGTTGTCTTCATTAGAAGGACTAACCAGGCCTAAACTAATAATAAGGAACATAAAGAACAAAGGAGGAAAACCATAAATTAACATTTTTCCTGYGGGAGTAGTAGCCTGTGTGTGACTATGAGCCCTTGCTCTGCAGCCCTGAGTGTCAGGTGTTGGAAGAGAAGGAGGTGGAATCTTCCCTCGATCCTCTCTACCTCCTAATTCTCTGTCTGCCTCTCTTATCCTGCAGCACTTTGCTGGAATGTGCACGATTCAGGCCYTCCAGCACCAGAAAACACCTGAGAYGARACAGATAATAACACATAGATGCTCTTCATGAGTTAATGAAAAAACTTCTGTTAAAAATCTGCATTTTTGCAACCAGCCAGTGATTCAGGAACTCACAGATTGTAGCATTTTAGACTGAAGAGAATGGTTTTGTGTGTTTGTGAACACTTGTGAGTTACCAGGGGAGATTCTGAGCTGCAGAAATTTTATAGAATGTGGGGTTACATTTTAAAGATGCTGTTCAACATCATCACAGCATCTTGCTTTATTTGAAACACATTTTGAACTCCTTGGAACTTAGAAATGGGGAGCGGATTTCATGGGACTTCTTAGAAAATGTCATTAATCCGTGTAAAAAAAGATAGAAAAAAAAGATAAGTTGAGGTGAGGAGAGCACAACAGGCAAAACTCCCCTGTCTGACAGAGAACTGGCAGTAGTGTGGTGTTCACAAAGCCCCTTGCTGGTGCAGCCACAGCAACACTTGTGGACAGATACCGTGGGTGTCAGGTTAGGCTGGGAAGGACTTTTGTCCTTGCATAACTTTGCTATTTCAGTGGGAGGCTGCTGGTGTTAAATTAGCCTGTGATGACACCCCTCGTGACCTACAGTGACTGATGGCCTGGATTAAGTAGAGTAGAAACCAGCAGATGACTGCAGTGACTTAAATTTGGATGCTGCTGGCAGAATTCCCTTCTGGATGGCTGGCCTCCCTTCTCTGAATGCTGTATAATTACATTTAACATTTGCTAAACCATTGCAGGATGGGTAACAAGAATAGAATGATAAATAAAGACAGAAGCACTTGGTGTGATGAATTAGGTCACCTGAAGTAAGAATTAAATATAAGCATTTCGTGCTAGCACTAGGAGTGAGAATAAGGATGTGCAGTTTGTTGTTTTTAGGCAGAAGGAAGTTGTTTGGCCATTCTCAAATTCCTTACAACAGCAGGACCTGTCACCTGTTCTTACCTTGCCAAATATTCCCGTCTTCCTGCATTGAGGTGAATTAATGCTTTTCTGTTGAACAGTCTCCATCTGGATATCCTGAGCCCATTTTTTATAGGTGCAGCTTGAAGAGGTTTTGTGTCCACCACCCTTTGGMTGCTGAGGTGATGGAGAGTTGGGTGTTGAATCCAAGGGAAAGGACTGAAAGGAAAGGCATGGGCAAAAATGGGATTAGTGCCCCACAGCCTTGGGGGGTTCATGGTGGTGAAGGAATATTTCCTTCAGACCGCAATGCCATTGGTTTTGGCAAAACTTCACAGGCAGAAYGCTTCTGCTTGGGTTTTCCTCGCCTTTCCATGGATTTGCAAGCACAAGTAGGTCTCCCTTTGCCTGCAGTGACCTGTCTGCTCACACATGAATTAAATGAGTTAAAGACTCCATCGATCCAGGCACAGTCAGGCTGCATTTCAGTGCTTGGGAAGGGTGGCCTCATTTTCAGCAGGACTAAACACATGTTCCTCTAAATGCTGTGATAAAAACCAGTTTTCATTTTCATTCCATTTCTCTGTTTTGTTCAACTCTGACCTCCTGTAAGTGAGATAACTRCAGCTGGTTAATGGATGTGCATTTATTCCCCTTCTGGTCAGATATCTGGTTTCTGTGAAAGGTGCTGGGRAGAGAAGTGTGTTGAGCTTTCAAATATTTACACTAAGATTGCAGTGACCTACATTTCCCAGTAATTCCCCTGAAGACTCTAATCTTTCTGTGCAAGGTTTAGTGACTTACAAATCCCTGCGCTGATTATTACCCCAATTAACTGCTTACCTTCTCAGCAATTAGGTGTTAAAGCATTATTATTGGGTTATTTTGGGTAATACCATCATCCTGTTGGTCAGGTTCTGTTGTTTTCTCGGGGCAGGAATATTTTACAGGCAGTAAATAACAGTTCCTGGGTTATGYATCAGTTAGGAGCTGTGTAAAATTGGCTTTTGAAGTAAAACCATGAGGTTACTCCTGACACAGAGCCCAGGTGTGACTTGTGCAGGGTGCTCCCACAGTTAAGGCAATACTGGTTGGATCACTGCCACAAGCATTTCTGCCCAGTGGATAAATTCCAAGAGTTTTTACAGTCACTTTTAGAAATTTTAACCTGCTTTGCATGTTATTATTGCTGTAGTTTTGTACTAGTTACTCAAATGCAAAGAGAACTAGAGAAAATCTAAGTGTATTCATGTGTTGTGCACTGTATAAAAATACCTATAAGTATGTCTTAAGTGCTTTAAATGTCTTTTTTTTAAAAAACTGTCATCATCCCAATAGTTACTTTGACATGTTTTTATATGAGCTTGAGGAAATTTCTGTTTCTTTTTGGCACAGTGAATATTTTCCAGCAATCTCTTTATGAGATCCRGCAAATTAAGCTGCAGGAGGCTTTTGAAATGTGACAGATGCAGTTCAGCAGATCGATCTGAGGGATGGCCTTTCTTTGGAGGACAGCTTTGATGATCTAATGGCTCTTTTTTATCTCTCAGTTATTCTTGCCTTGCTGTTGAGGAGGGACTAAAATACATTTTTTGGTATTTATGCATTTACAGAGATGTCTGAGCTTTTGTCCCAGACAYCTTTTTCCCTATATAATTGTTGTACATTGGAAAATACTTTCAAGAAAACAGGGTATGCAGTTTTGACAGATCTCAGAATGCTTTTTGCTCTGGTAGGAAAATCCACTGCATTTGAGGTTGCACCTCTTAATTCTGCTGGAATTGATCATTATTTTGGGTTGATGTTAAAGGTAGCAAAAACAGAGAAGGGATGTCCTGCTCCATAAATCCTAGAGTAGTCAATTGACTCCCMGGTTTAAAACAAAAAGTACAAAGCAAATGTGTGAGTCTCCTGTAAGTGAAAATGCAGTGAGGTGTTCTGTAAGTACTGTTTAGGTTATTCTTGCTCTAATTGAATCTTCTTGCCTAGTCTGTTAATGTTGTTAGTGTTTTTTATATCCCTACAGATGTGATATCCAGAACATCTGGTCCTGTGTGCATTGTGTACAATTTTTAACGCAGGTTCTTCAGTCAGGTGTGATATGAGAACTCACCAGGGATTACAAAATTAACAGTGGGTTTGGATCCTTTCTGTGATCCGAGGCAGTGTGAGAAGAACTGTGAGGAAGCCAATGTTTTATGGAGTAGCATCTGGCAAAATTTCCTTTACCAGTGTTGAGACAAGAACATGTGATGTTGAAATTAATGAGCACTGAACCTTGATCCAGACATTATCCACTCCCTTTCACATTCCTGTGCTTCAGTCAGTAGAGTGTGACTGCTATTTTGTTTTAAATAAAATCCAAACAAAAAACCTGAAACAAAAACAAACCACCCTTTTGCAGTAAAATTAATGAAAATACTCTTTTCTCTCTTTTTTGTAAAAAATTAATAGAAAACCTCTTGGTTACTACTCATAATTATGGTGGCACTGAATGAGCTTTAAGGTCCTCTCAGCCCAAACCATTCTGGGTTTCTGTGAATTATCTTTTATAGTCTCCTTGGTTTAATGTGCTGTAGCTTGGGTTGTTTGCATTGAGGGTTGTTTGTGAGACATCTCCTGCATCTCAGTGTCACCTTCCTGGTCTTCGCTCTCCTGATTTCACGTGCTGCTCTCCCCTGTTTAATCTGGGCTGCTGACATGAGCAAAATTGACAAAATGAGCAAAAAGAGCCTCATTTAACTGACTAATCGCATGCTGGACACCTTTGGGACAGCAGTGTCACCTGCAAATCCACCCTTTCCATGTGATATTCTTTGTTATAGATACCACGTGTTGACAGGTCAGAYCTAAGAAAGCAAGCTGTCCTCTTGCATCTGGTTTCTTGATTTATTTTTGTGGAAGCAGAGCTCCCCTTAACAAGCTCTCTGCCTTTGATTCCTTCTGCTGGTGTGCATTTCTTGTGGATGTTGTGGTGAAAAGCAGTGCATTTTCTAAGATAACACCTTAAAATATTGATGGCAAAATGCTCTTTATTTTCTCCCTGTAAAGGTAATGTGGCTCTTTCGGTGCTTCTTATGGATTTTAAATGTATATTTTATGACTKCTGAATTCAGAGCTCCTTGTCAGGGTTACTGCTGCTGTCATTTAGAGTTGCACAGAGCTCTGRTCCTAACTCAGGACCCTGCCTGAGAACACGTGAGCTAAACACCTATTTACTGGTTCATTTCTTTGTATTTGAAAAAACAAACACACAGAGAGAACCTGCTATCCCAGCAGATGTTTCCATCTCCAAAAGCGCGCTGTACTCCCGCCTGGGTGCCTCGGATGCAGAAAGCAGCACAGCTCTGCTCTACCCCCAGCAGGACTTGGATGCTGCCCTGAGGCTCGCCAGAGCAGAGGTAATTGTCTCCAGAATTTGGGAAAGTAAATACTGCCCCTTGTTGCTCCATTTTTGCCTGTTTTCCCCCAAAAGCTTTATGTTATTGAGCACTTGCTCTGTTCTTGGAACACTAAAGCAAAAGGTGCTACACTGCAAGTTTTACTTGTTTTACAAGTAAAACTGAAAAGCAGATATGATGTAAAAATAAATCTTCATGTTTTTAAACCTCAAGTGTACCCTGTGCATTGTGACATTGTTATATAATTATAAAAACTGTAAGATGCTCGAAATAGGAATGAAATTATGTATTTTACAAAGCTGTGTATCATATTAGTCTGGCTAGTATTAGCTGTTAAAAAATGGGTATTTTCAGTCCAGTGGGGTTTTTTTCCCCTTTGTTTTCTCTGTTTCAGATTGTTGCCAAGGAAAGGGAAGTATCTGAATGGAAAGAGAAATATGAAGAAAGCAGAAGGGAAGTGATGGAAATGAGGTGAGCTATTAGCTTGTCACTAATCMCACTGTCAGAGAGTCTCATCTCAGCCTGTGGGTAGCACACAGAGTACCATGCTCATACAGCTGTTTGCCTAGCTGAATTTGCTTCATTATTTTGAACTTTGGGCTTTGGATTGATCCTGAACTGATACTTGGTCTTTTCTCTGCATGGCAGGCAGCCCAGTTCAGGGCTTGAGTGTTTTCAGTTGATAATGTTCATTCCCATCCTCAGAATACTGACATGAGGGAGGTTTTACTCCAGGTTAATGTCAGAGAAGGATTTCCTCTGGTTTGTGAGAGAATTCTCTCACGGATTGTGTAGTTCCTGAAGTTCTTGTTGCAGACTGGATGAGTTGCCTGTAGAGGTAGCAGGGGGATGCTCGTGACAGTGTTAAATTCACTTTCCACGAGTAGCTTTGCTTGGGAAAAGGAAAGAATGTAGGGAAGAATGGAAAGGTTGCAGATAGTTTTGAGTGGTACAGGCTCCCTCCAGGACATCACTGTGAATGGTTTAACAGTAGAAATCAAAACCCAGTGTCAGTAGAAAAACTTCTTGTAGAGTAACCRCTCTGAATGTTGGCTTTTAAGGAGATTCTACACCCTTTTCTTTGAACTATTTTTAATTACTGCACACACTAAGGTTGATTTTAGTTAAGCAATAGTGCTCTCAGCTTTCACTGTTCCTTTTGAGAGCTGACAGAAGGACCCTGAGCTTTTCAGTTTGTTCTGAAATGGAATTGTGTCTTTTCCAATTTATTTCTCTTACAAACCTGCCTCTATTGCATCAAATATCTGAATACTGCAACATGGTTTGACCTTCCTTTCCAGCCCAGGTCCTACCACTTGCAAGGATGACAACAAAATCCCTTAGTGGATTTTGAGCTACTCAAAGAAGCACTCATGCCTYCCATTCAGTCAGTTGAAAGGTTCAGCTTTGCTTTTTTTTTTATAGTTGGTASGACCATAAGAAGGACAAAGCAATGAGCTTGACCTGCTCATCGATCTGAAAGCTATCAATTGCAAAAGAGAATGATTAAAAAATTTAATGGGATCTTTGAATCTTATAATTCTCTATCTTCGAAAACCAGAAAAAATGGTTTCCCCTCTTAACTCATAAATGAAAGGAAACTGTCAGATTTATACAAACGCTYCTAAGCCTGAATTTTCTTTAAAATCCCTTCTGTTCTAGCACCAGTTTCTTCCCAAAATGAAGAGTCTCAGTGATTTAAAGCTAAACTCAGTGTCTAGTGATGACCTACATAAGCAATTGCTGCTTATATCCAGGAAAACTGTATTTAGGGAGGGAGAGTAGAAGGGAGCTGCAGTGCAGAGCTCCACAAACGCTTGCTTGGATGCCAGGAAYTGCACATGGCAGATTGGAGTAGTGGCAGCACGGGGCTCTGAGCCAAAGCATCTTAAGAGAAGCATCTGCAAAAGGCAAGGGCAGCCTCTTTATTCCTTTTTTGCCACCTCCCAGTGCCCAGCTGAGTTTTCTCACTTGCCTTGTGCTCTGTTGGGAAAGGGAACAAAGCCCTGGCATAGCCCTGAAATGCTTAATGAGGAGAAACAGGACGGAGTGGCTGCGAGCAGTCAAACAGAGGGAGCAAAACAGGGAGGGAATTGTAAGGAATTGTATTGCAGGGCTGTGAGGAATGTCTCAGTGTGCAGCTCACACTCAAGTGTGCTGCCTGCTCTGTTCTGTG
This sequence comes from Malurus melanocephalus, assembly GCF_030028575.1. NCBI lineage: Eukaryota > Metazoa > Chordata > Aves > Passeriformes > Maluridae > Malurus > Malurus melanocephalus. Next base: position 166,369 of record NW_026623726.1, on the reverse strand, counting down.
TCGGGCTGCACGTGGCTGCTGGCTGCCAGCGGGCACTGCCAGGCTGCCAAGAGCCAGGGTGGCACAGAGCAGCTGGCACACTGTGGGGCTGCACCTTCATCTTTCTCACAGTGATCTGCTTGTGTGTGTCTCCACCCTCCATAAAATCTGATTTGAGAAAAAGAAAACAAACCAAAAAACAAAATTAACTATGCCAAATATCCCACAGACACATGCCTGGAATGCGTGGATGGGAAGAAGAAGTCTGGCTAATGTTGTCACAAAATGATAAATATGCATATGTGCACAAAGAAAGATTTCTCTTGGAAGTTTAAATGTTCAAAGAGTCCATGTGTGGTAAATTAGATATGCAGTAAGGAGACATGACATAATGATAAGCAGGGAGTGAAGGGATTATTTAAAGCTGCAGGCACAAAAGCATCACTTCACAGAGGAGGAGAAGAGTGCTCCTGTACCCATGTCCTGCATGCTGCAGCTGGAATATCCTGAATTAATCTAAATTTSCAGGAAATCATCAGTCTGGAGGAATTCCACTCAGAGAAGAGAAGCCAAAATGAGAAGGTTTAATAACACAGTAGCTATGGAAGAGCTGAACCACAGTGGGCTGTACCATAATCCAAGAGTACAACCAGAGGAGGGCAAGAAATATTTAACTGTGGTTRTTTGGAGGTCTGATTGATGATGGCTCTGTAAGGGAAGTCAGACAGAAGTCAGACAGATGACCTCTGAGACCCTTTGTAGGCCTGGATTCTGGTGTTTTTATGACTTTCAAATGTGCAGTCAGTGAACAGACTGAATGTCTAAAACAGCAACATTTAAAGCCTGTGTTATGTGTCAGGCTGGGTTAAAATGTGCCCTCCCAAAGAGGAATGATGTGGCAGCACCCTTGGGTTCCCCARCTGTAATGGGGACCATTATTTAGGCTGCTTGACTGAAAGAGACCTTTGACATGAATCTGGAGCAGACTCTTCCCCGGGAAGTGCTGCAGTGTTGTAATGTCTTGTTCCTTACCCCGTGTACCCTGAGTCCTTGGCTTCGTTTCTTGGATGATAAAACTTCCTAAAGGTGCCTTGTGTCACAAGGATATGACAAAGCTCTAAAATCCTCATTGCTTACAGCAGGCTTTTGAGCTAATCTGCTTTGGACATGAAACCAAACCCTTCCTTTTAGGGGAAAATTCCTTGCTGTTATCTTTGCTCTCCAAAGCGTCCTTTATGGTTGAAAGGAAAAATCCCACTGCTCAGGGGTAGAGCCCCTGCTCTGCTGAGTGCTCTGCAGGACCAGGGCAGGGGAGGTGCTGCTGATCCTGGGGCCAGGTGCCCTTCTCAGGGCTCAGGACTGTCTGTGATTCAGATTAGAGGCAGTGCTCCAGTTACTGCAGCAGTTTTTGGGGAGCTCTGCAAGATTTTCCTTTCCTTATTGCATTTTCTCTCGGGATTTTCCCACATCTTCTCTGCAACCTCACCTCTAAAAATGGAGCAAGTGAAAGCTTCAGAAGAGGTGAATTCAAACTGCAGTGAGCTGGTTTGAATATCCACTTCAGATGAAGTGTGGAGTAATTTTGTTTTTTGTAGACGGTCCTGTGTGGCTCATGAATCAAAGCACAGATCAAGCTAGTCTCATTTCATTAGCTTTATTTGGCTCTGGGAAGGGATGGATCATCTTTCTAAATCACATTTAATCTGCTTATTTTGGCTAACCTCTTTGCAAGAAGGGAATTCAAAGCCTGCCGTGAGTATACGAAATAAAACAGTCTTAAAAGTAACATTTTTTGCCACCTCTGCTTCAAGAACAGATTTGGGAAATGGGACATGATGGATTTTGTGCTACACAGTTGAATATTTTGATCTTGTTCTTTTAAGTGGTTGTGAATCATTTAGTCACGAGAARATACATTTAGAAGATGAGATATATTTTGGGTGGCGGCCAACTCTGCTCCTGTTAGATTTACTTGCTACCAGTTTTAAGTTTACTTAAAGTTTATGTTAAAAATAAACCAACATAAATATGAAGAAGARGGGAGAAAGTAATGGAAAAATCAGGCTCTTCATAGTTCTTGAGTTAGAGCAGTGTGATTATGTTTATAATGATGATGGGTGATGTTTCAAAATACAGAATCTGTTTCAAAGCAGTCTCTTCTTCCTTCCCTCACATTTATTGATTTCCATGAGGAATTAAAAATCTGTGAAGTATTAAAATTGACAGTTTTGTTTGTTACTCAGGCAACAAAGAACAAATTAAAGCGTGATGGTGTTCTGTATCTCTTAAAAACACCACAGCTCAGTTAATCATAGTGTTATTTGCTAAGTAAGCATGAACAATTATGTGTTTGTCAAAAGTTATTCTTTCTTGTTTTTTCCCCTCTTACAGAAAAATAGTTTCGGAGTACGAGAAGACGATTGCTCAGATGATAGGTAGGTGTTCCTGCTGGGCAAGATGCTCCCTGGTTGAAGTCYTTGGGCTTCATTTTGATGCTGGCTGCATCTGCTGATGCTGCAGGGAATTGTGAATGCATCTGAGGACAGCRGAGTAAGGAAAAGTCAGGGCCTCGTTTCCCAGGGCAGCTCAGGTAACACAGAAAGCTCAGAGCTTTCCCTTCTGCAACAAAGCAAAGTGGCCCATGAAACAGGTTCAAACTCATGGGTTTCTCCAGGAGAGACTTTCARTGACCTAAAAACCCCTTAAGGCATCAGCTCCCAGCAGTTTAATGGCAGATACCAAACTTAGCTCTTTACAACAACAGGGATTATCTGTGCTAAGTGCATCGATCAGACCAAAACCGAGATTAACTCCAATCCCAGCTGGGAGCTTACGAGTGGCCAGCCCACACCCCCAGTTTCTTACTGGCACAGGGGTCTCCTTTTAGGTCTGAGTTGTGGCAAGTTTTGCCTCTCAGTCATTAAAAAACAACTTTGCTCATGGCATGTCCCACTAATATAAAACTCTGTGCTCAGTAGCACTTCAAACCCAAAGGTTGCCGGGCTCATGTGGTTCCTTGGCAGGGGAGGTCTGCCCCTGGGATGTGATTTAAAGCCTCCTCTAAGATTTCTAAAGCTCTTTTTATTAGTCTGGCTATAGAAAGCACCAGTGGCTTGTGCTGCCTTGCAGTGCTTCAGCTCGAGCTGTTTCCCAGAAAGGCAAATGGCTGAGTGGGATTTTGGGATCTCCAGGGCCARAATTGCTTGGAAGAGCATCCATGTCTGGTGCTTTTGCTGCCTTCATGGATTTTTCAGCCATTTCCTTTCAAGTGAAGGGTAAACTGGAGCTATAAATAAATAAGATTTTATGAGAACAACAACAATAATAATTAATGAAGTGTATAATAATGAATAACAAACACTGATACTATGCCTRGCTTCATTCTCTCTGGTGCTGTGCCTCCATTGCCTTTTGTAYGTACAACTGAGCCAACTTGCTGCCTTCTGACATGGTGTCTGTCATTGTCATCGTGCAGATGTTAAAGCTGGAGTGACCAGAGTATGCAAAGAATTTATTTTATTTTGGTGTACAATGAATATACCCTGGTATGGCTTCCACCCYCAGCCTCCCAGTGATAAGGACATASACAGGACCTGTCCTTGTTTCCTAAGTTATGYTTRCAGTTAGCAACAGAAGTTTCTTTTTCATAATAAATTCAAATTCTATTTTTGAGAAACAGATTTTTTTTAAAAAACAATGAGTTTTGAGGCTGCACAACTGTTAGATATGGCATCGGAGTCCTGAGGCAAAGGCACAGCCATGTTGTACTTTGTACATCCCACCATTGCCACTTTCTYCTGTTGCAAAGAATGAAGGATAATTTAAGCATTGGGCCATTGAACACTGAGTAAATAGACCTATAAAACAGAGATTTGGAGTATCAGAGCCTCTAAGATGCTCTGTGGTGAGTTTTTAAGTGCTGTGGCTGTAAGTAATTTAATTTGCTGTGTGTTTGCAAAGGAGCTGAACCAACAACAGCRACACAGAAAACATCCTTTCTGTGTTAATTAGAGCAGTATGCAAATCCTACAGCATGGTAATACGTTAAATGTGAGGCTTCTCYCTGCATTTAATGTAAATTTTGGATCTAACTGTCCCACTTTCTCATGCCATTTCTTGTAAATTGCTGTCCCTTCTGATAAAGGAATTCTCTCATCCGAACACACCCCATGTGGAGGAAAACACGTGTGYGTTTGCTGTTTGCATGTTCTTCAGTGACCTGTGATCACAAAAATGCCTCAGTGCTAGAGCAGAATATGCATCTTAACAAAAGAAATGCCTGTGCTGTTTCTGTTGAATCATTTAACCCTTCTGAACTATTTAACAGCCCCGTGAGAAGGGCACTGCACATGAACCAATTTCACCCAYCCCTTTGATGAATATTCAGTGAGGTTGATAGGTCCCACTGAGCTTTTTGTAGGTTGGCATGTGTGTGCATAGTGAATATTGACAATATCCCATATTGAGAATCTATGACTGTCCCCTTTTGCCTCTCAAGGCATGAAAATGTGATTGCAAGCAGCAATTGCCTTTGATTCCAAGAGTGGAAGGTTTTGTATTTGCTGTCATACATACATGGAACCCAATATTACTCAGATTAGCTGATGTGAGGAGTTCATGCCACAGTCTGCAGCCAGAGCTTGCAGGCTGTCACTGTAGAGATCCCTCTTAATGGCACTTGGTATATTTTTTTAACTTCTGCTTTAAGTTTTTTTACTTTTTTTCTTACATACTGAGGGATGGGGGAGAAGAAAGACCAGGCTTTCCAGGCCAGCCTGTGCTGCTGCTTTGTGCCTGGTGCCCATGGTTGCTCTGACAGCCACGGAGCAGAGCCTGTGTGACCCCAAAGTTCCCTGCACCCCACCCTCCTCCTGTGACCTGATTCACAGCCAGAATCCCCATCCCAATTCCTTTTCACTGRCAGATTTCTAATGTTGGTTTGGTTTTTGTTTTTTTTTTCCTGTTAAAAATGTGTCCTTATACTTCAAATACATGATGAAATTCTCCTTGTGAAAAACAAACAGATGTTATGCTTTGTGCATTACAGGTTGTTGCATTACTTATTTGCTGCTTTCCTAACAATTCCCGATTTTTCTATTTTGCTTCCGTTTTCGTTGCTTCTTGCTATTTGCTTGCAAAAACAAAACAGGCAAGCCTGGTAAGTAAAGCTTTTCACCAACTTTCACACCAGCATTTTGCATATTTCATTTCTTTTGCTTTTGTTCTCTGTTTGCTGCATTCCCATTAAGTCATGTGAGTAGTGGTGAGCTGAGCCCGAAAGCGGATCTGCCGTGGTTGGTGCTCTGATTCTGTCAATTTGGATAGTGCTAGTCCTGAGCATACTGCTGTTATTGTTGGTGAGCCCTGGGCAGGGTGTGTTGTAGGCCTGTGGAAGTGTTTTAATTAAAATATTTGAATCACATAACCTCGTGAATATATTTAGGATTAAGTATGTGCAACTTTATCTGAGTTTTGAGTGGCAGACAGTGATCAGCACATTTCATTGAAACTAAATCACAGTCCTAGAAAATAGAAGGTCCCTTCCAACCCAAACYATTCTATGATTTTATGAAAAYAWCACATAAACTGTAGTTCCTCCCCCACCAAATGTCTGGGTTTTGTAGTATTTAACAGCTTTGGTTTGGGAGCATCACTTGGATTGGGGTTGGAGCAACTTGCTCCAGTGGGAGATGTCCCTGCCCATGGCAGGAGGGTGGAACTAAATGAGCTTTAAGGTCCCTTCCAACCCAAACCATTCTGATTCTGTAGCATTTGGCCCAAATTCCTATGTGTGAGGTTAAATGGTGCTGGGGATTGAGTGAGGAGCTGATCCAGCTGAGGAGAGAGGAGGGCCCATTATGTGCTGGGAGGAAGAGGAGGAGCTCAGTACCTGTGAGGGGGTGTGACATGAATTATTAACTTTCTGATTTCCCTAGAAACAAGGAAGTTGCTAAAATACCTCAGACAGCAATCTCAAAAAAGTAAAGATGTGACATTAAACACATTAAAGTATTTTGGATGATGWTCCAAAATCCAACTCTTGCTGTGGCTGGAGTTGCAGCGACAGAAGTGTTGCCAGAGGACAGGATCCTGCCAGGAAGGGGTTTGGAATTATCTGGTCAGGGTGTAATCTCCAGCACGATTAAACAAATCCAGTGCTGGAACACAAAGAGACAGCTTCTCAGCTTCAGAAAAATAAACAAAAGACAACCAAAGGGATTTTATTTTAATTATTCTTTTATTTTATATTATTATATTTTATATTTCCAAATATAAAGGCCCAGATGAACATTGTGAAATGCCCCGTGCTTTTTCTACAGAACTTCTTACTCTTTTTTAGTTTCTATCATAAACTGAGGAAAATGSTAATACAGAACTGCTGTGTTCTGTGGGTGGGTTTTCCTTTCAGTGTCACTCAAAGAAGCCCTTAAAACATGGACACAAGAATCAGAGTTTAGGATATGAAGGAAACAATACAGTATTTTGGAAGATAATGCCAGACTTTTTTTTCCCCACTGTTATGTGGATATTCCAGCTTATTATGAGGTCAATTCCCTTGAAAATTTCTCCCCCTTATGGATTTGGATTCCTGTTATGTTCTTCCCACCATCCCTGGCTTGAATTTAACTGTACACAGAAGGAGCTTGGCAGATGTTTTTTACCSTTTTTTTRCACTTAGGAAATCTGTCTAATGTTAGATTTCCTTTCTGCCACTTGCTGCAGTAACCCTGAGAGCTGGCAAAAYGCTGCTTTTCCAAGGGAAGAATYGAATTCCACTAGACAGAGTGCCTTSTTTGTGCAGGATTACAAGATGCCAAGAGATGACAAGCAATGGCAAATAACTTGTGACCAGTGCTAGGAATGTGCATGAATATTCTTTCCTTAGCTYRYGCATTTCCAGGCAAACGGGAAATCCAACACCTGGGAACAGCTGAGTTCGGAGTGAAGRAATCAGCAGTACAGAGATACATTCACATTTTCCCCCAACATCAAAATAYTTAAATAGCACTGTGTTTAGCGACTCTTTCCCAAAATAGGTTTGTGTCTTTATATAAAAATTAYTTTTTTGGATCCTGTAAACTTACTGATACCCAAATAGAGCACAGTKCAGTGGAAATTGCAGATGATACTGAAATCAGTGTTACCCTTCTGAAAATCCCTCTTTTCCCTCCCTCTGTCTTCTTTCAGAGGATGAACAGAGAGAGAAATCTGTCTCCCACCACACTGTTCAGCAACTGATCGTGGAGAAGGAGCAAGCTTTGGCCGATCTGAACTCAGTGGAGAAATCCCTGGCAGATCTTTTCAGGAGATACGAGAAAATGAAAGAGGTGCTGGAGGGGTTCCGGAAGGTGAGTCCTGTTAACATATCCTTTGAAGAAGTCAAGGCTTGTGTTTTCAGCTATTTCTGATGTCCTGTATCTGGTCTGAAGTGCATGACAGGCCATGATACTCCAATGGAGGATTGCAGCTGGCTGTCAAATGCAAACAGAAGAACTGTAAAGCTTTTTTGCATTGTGTTATATTCTCCTTCAGGTGGCCTCTGTAGGGGTGTCACTGTTGCAGCCCTTCAGAAAGCTGTGTCTGACTCCCACAAACAGGTGCCTGTCCTGCATTTTAACCCCTTGGATTAAATTTGGTGTCATCCTCTCTTTTCAGAATGAAGAAGTGTTGAAGAAATGCGCACAGGAATATTTGTCACGAGTGAAGAAGGAAGAGCAGAGGTATCAGGCACTCAAAATCCACGCTGAGGAGAAACTGGACAGGTAATTGAGTCATGGATTYACAGAATGGTTTGGCTYGGAAGGGAYCTTAAAGATYATCCAGTTCCASCCCCTGAAATGGGCAGGAACAYCTTCCACTATCCCAGGTTGCTCCAAGCCCCCTCCAGCYTGGTCTTGGRCACTTCAGGRGATGGRGCATGGATTGTTCACATKCAGGACTCAYGGTGCAGTSCCCTGAACTGGAGATCAGGTTTGGAAACTGCCATAAAACACTTCTACCCGAGTCATGTTTGTGACCCCAGCACAGATATGTGAGAGAAGCACAAAGAGAGCAACACAGACATTAAAAAAGAACTGTACAGCCTCTGCTGAGCAAGAGAGGGAGTTGTGAGAAGTGTTTAGGGACGAGTGTCAGAATATATCCAAGGTGTTCAGAAGGCAGTCCTGCCCTTTCCCCCATTCTGTTAAGGTGCTGTCCACCTTGAGCACCCTCTGCCCTTTCCTTTAGAGAGCCTGATGTGACCAAAACCTGTGTTTTTTGCAGAGCCAATGCTGAAATTGCACAAGTGAGAGGCAAGGCGCAGCAGGAGCAGGCAGCGTACCAGGCCAGCCTTCGGAAGGAGCAGCTCAAAGTGGATGCCTTGGAGAGAACACTGGAACAAAAGGTAAATCAGGAGTGTGCTCTCCCTGGAGCCAGGCTCTGCCTGAGGATTGTCCTGCAGCTCCCTGGCCCCRGGGACAGCAGCACTGCCCAGATTTTAGGACAAACCCCCTGTGTGCACCAGGCTCTGGGGGYAGCTGGACTCAGGTTTGCTTCACTTGTCAGCTTTCAGTCTTCACTTTAGTTCTTCTCTCAGGTTCTGTTTCCCTTTTTAGTGTTAGCTGTAATTCCAATGCTAATTCCAAAGTGTCTGTAGGAAATGCCTATTTATATCTCTGTGTTCTCTAGCTCAGCCAAGGGAGCTCGCTCTGACATGGTACAGCTCGTCCTTGCTTGCAGCTCTGCAAGACGAGGGTGAAAATAACRAAAAAATAGAAAAGTGCAGCCTAAAAACAAAATTCCTCTGTGTTATTGTGCTGTGCTGGGAATGGCTGCTATAAAGCTGTCTGCTCTGATKCTAAATTTGATTTATTGAAATCAGAGGAGCTGTGTTTGGGAAAAAAGGAAGCATTTGTTTGAATGTATGTGGCTGTACTATGAATGTGAACACATAGTTGTACTGTATATGCAAATATATTTATATGTATAGATATCCTGTTCTCAGCATTRGAGAAAACTTAATTTTCCCACACTCTCCCAAAAGTGAGATGATATTAAAATAGCAAACACTCTCATYTTAATGCAGCAATCATTTTCATAATACTTCATACTTTATTTTCCAGAATAAAGAGATAGAAGAATTAACAAAGATTTGTGACGAACTGATTGCCAAAATGGGGAAAAGCTAACTTTTAACCAAATTTCTGGACTTCGATATTGAGTGCAATATGACCATTGGCACACTGATGTCCATACCTTTATGTGGACAGGTTATATTTTCACTTTTTCGTATGCACTACTGTATTTTCTTTCTAAATAAAGTTGATTTAATTGTATGCAGTACTAAGATGACTATCAGAATTTCTTGCTATTGTTTGCATTTTCATAGTATAATTCATAGCAAGTTGATCTCAAAGTTCCTGTATCAGGGAGATTGTCAAGTTCTCTAAGAAATTACAAATTGCTGATCCTAGCCTTCCCTTTGTACATGAGTTCCCATGTTGGATGTCTTTTGGATTTAATATGAACATGTATTACTTGCATGGGGACTCTTGCCTTAAGGAATGTAAACTTTATCTGCATTTGCTGATTTGTAAAATAAAATTAAAAAAAATTAAAAAAAAAAAAGGAAAATGCATGTCACAAATGAAATTCTCTATTGTAAATAAATTTTTTCGTTGAAAGTTGAAGATAAGTATGGCTCTGTTTTGTGTCCTTCATTTGCTTATTTCAGCACCAGATGCTCTTGGGAATTAATTCCTTTGCAGAAAGCGCTTCATGGAGCACTTTGTGGGTCACAAGAGTATTCTGCTTATGTGCACATATCTGGGTCTATATCTCACTGTCTCTCTAAATGTATATATATATATATGTGTGTGTGTTGGATTTGGACCACTCAAGCATAGGCTTAATCCTCCCAAATATTTAATGCTCTGACCCTGATCCAGCAAATCCCATGGGCAAATGTAATGAGGCTGTTGGAGGAGTCGCAGGCTGTGGCACACGGTGATGGGATGGTTTTTAAGCATGTCTGGCACTGAAAGGTGAATACATTGAATACATTGAGTACATTTCCTCCCTCCTGCTCTGGGAAGGGTTTTCCTGCAGGGATGAGGTCGGTGTGATTAGAGGCACCACCCGAATGAGCTCYGTAAGTAGCGCTCTCCACACCTCGTTATCCTGTAAGTTATCCTCTGCACGGGATTAGGGGTGGAAGAGAAGCATTAAGGCTTTAATAGCAAACAAACTGCTTTCTTGGGCTAATGGTGCATCTCTTGGATCTCCATGATGTGGACAGTCTTCAGCCTGGTTCTTGTCAGCTCCCTTTTTGTCCTCAAAAGTAAGTCAAATCCTTTTTCTTCCTTTTTTTAATTTCATTTGCCTTTCCTAGCTCAGACATGGTTGATCCTCTTTGCTCCTCTCCTGGGTTGGGTTGGTTTCAGCWCATTTTAGTGTGGTAACAGCACAGAATTGCACCTCTGTAAAGATAAATTCGACTCCTAACAAATTCAGATGTCCCCACTGACAGCAAGGGTGGGGTTTCTGCTCTGCAAGCTTCACATGTGGTATTTTAAATACCTTTCAAATTCATGTGGACTTTGAAAATGCCATGTAGTTTGAACCAAGGAAAAGAAAAGGATTGAGTTATGGTTGTAACGTTTAAACAAAACTCAAGATACGCTGTTGTGCTTTTCCAGCTGAGTTGATACTTTAGGAGAAAAGGAAATTGGGATCATTGTAAGATTTTATGTGTACAAAATGTGCTTTTTCATGGTACTGTGGACCAAAGAGAATGATGGAGGGAGAAAAAAACAACCTGTGGGCTCTGCTCTGAAAATGTTCTTATAAGAAGATGTGGATGCAGTTACAGAATATCTAATGTTTTGGGATTATTTTAAGAGCAGATTTTAACAACTAAATAGTCTGTGGTTAATTGTTTTATATTTTTTTATCAGTATCTGAACCATTTTTAAAAATAAACATTGATAAGATTTACAGAATCTTTGGGTTTTCTAAATTTTATTTTTTTTTCATTTTATACGTGCTCAAAACAAGATTAAGAAGATTGATATTTTCAAATACTTTCTRTAAACTTTGAAGTGGTCTCTTTTCCCTTCACGCAGGTGAAGCTCTGCAGTGTTACACCTGTGTAGGCTCTAGTGATGATGACTGTAACAGACAAGGAAGCCAGCAGTGTCCAGGCCATGCAGATGCCTGTGCAGTCATTAGAGGACAAGCAAGTAAGTGCCACAAACACTTGTTATGTTTGTCATAAAATAAATAAATAATCAGTGATGGAAAGAGAAGAGTGCATAGTAMGTTAAGGAGAAAACCAAAAGTAAATGTCTCTTCTCAAAATAAACTCTGGTGATAAAAATCAATCCTGATTTTGTTGTATCAGCAATCTGACACAAAATCCTGCTGGGAATGATTTGTAAAATCCATTTATTTATTGGTGTGCCATCATCAGCTGCGCCCGCTCTGTGTGAAAGCTATAAAGAGGAATTTTGAGTATTGCCTGGAAATTTGGATGGAAGAGCAGCTAGTGAGACTCTGCATGTTGGCACATCCGAAGATATTTAAGTTGCATCTAAGATAAATTAGTTGTTTCAGTGGTAACTGGGTGTGCTGCTGTGTGCTGTGGTTTTATTCCTTTATTGGTGAGGAGCAGCCAAACCAAGGATGCTGCTCAGTGCTGGGTGCTCCCCTGGCACTGAGGGGACACAGGTGACACTCGCAGCCCCTGTGGGCTCACTGTGGCTCCCTTGCAGGTGGCATCATGAAGTCGTGCTCGTTCAGATCCTTCTGYGAGCGGGCCAGGAGGGACGGATCGAGGGCACCCGGAGTGAGCGTCCACTGCTGCTACTCCAACAACTGCAACGCCAAGAGCCTGGCTCCCAGAGTCACCAGCTCCAGCAGCTACATCTCCCTCCTCATCTTCACCCTGCTCTGGCACCCCTTCTTGAAGCTGACATGAGGGGGAGAAGAAGGAAAAAGAATATCCTGAAGCAACAGCTCTGCCTTCTTAGCAARGGATGATAATATTTCCTAATCACGTTGCTCCATGTACCATTTATCTCACTAGGCAAAAAGCTGTAGGAAGACCTGACAGATGTTTAGATAAAAATTGTTTCATCTGCTAAATAGGTCTTGATCTCTGTGTAAGGAATGCTGCCCTGTTGTTTATCCTGAGGGGGGTTGACTGTGCGAATACGTAACATTTTCCTGCAATTTAGATAAGGAGAAATCTTTGCTGCAGGTAGCTTGGTAGTAAGGTAAAGGACAAATGTCTGCCAARCATTGTTTACTGTTGGCAGAAATTCAAAAGCAAGCTGGAATTTTCAAGCACGAAGTGGCTGGAAATTCTAGCAAACAAGGTAATCTTTCAGGGGAGCATTGGCACACTGGACAAATGTGAAATTTGAAAAATGTGAAATCAAGAAAATGTGAAATGTGAAATCAAGAAAACTTGAAATACAGATTATTTAGTATTAATACAAACTGGTAAGATAAGGTCATTAAGAGAATAATGCATGGAGGTATATTGTATATTTTGTCCCTGTCAGTGTCTAAGCCAGGTTGGATGGGGTTTGGAGCACCCTGGGATGGGGGAAGATGTCCCTGCCCCAGGCAAGGGGTTGGAACTGGATGGTCCTAAAGGTCCTTTCCAACCCAAACCATTCTGTGGTTATATGTTTGTGTGTATTTTCTGGGGAAAAAACACCTTCCAGTCTTCTCTTTTCTGAGCCTTTGAGAATCTTACCACAGCACTGGAAGAAGAAGGAAAAAGAAGAGCTTGGAAGTTGTTTTTGAGCTGGTAAACTCCATCCAAAGATTGGCTTCATCTCTCTCCTCTGCTGGCTTTAAAAACAAGTGGCTAGTCCCCGTCTTGTAGGCAAATTGTAACTTGAATTTATAATTCTTGTTGAGGTTTCAGTTATTTAGATAATTCTCCACTGTCCTAAATTTCAGTTTTTGAGAGTAAGAGTGTATATATCTCCCCCTTCAATGATGTGGTTGAGTTGAGCTGTTCATATATCCTTTTCATTTTGCAAAGTAAAGGAAATTACTCGGAGGTCTTTAGAGGCGTACGAGACTAAATCATTATTTTTAATAAACACATKCATTGCAGTTTTACCAAGTAAAGGATCCAAAAAGGATCACAGAGTAAATGAATTGTGCATCACTACCTCTTTTGATTCAAAACTGAGAGCACCAACTACTGAAATTTGTACATTTTAATGCCCAGCTGTGATGATCTGGTCCAACCCCTGGCACACAACATGCACAGGGCTGGCTTCAAGTCCAGCTGGTGTGACTGAAGTAGAGGTGGTCTTTGCAGCTCTAGTTTTAGCTGCCTAGTAGGAAATTTGTTAGGTCAAGTTTATGGAACTCACAAAATACGTGGCAAAGTAGTTTTTCCTCTAGCTTTGTGTTGTGTTTTTTTCAGTATACTACTTTGAAAAATTAATTCCGGGTGGTGTGTATTAGAATTCTGCAGATTGACCAAAATTTTACTGAGGTTGCAAACTCTAGAGAGCTGCTTTGAGGTAAATCAGTGAATCCTCCCTGTTGAGTGTARCCCTTGCCTCGTAGCTGTTGCTGTCACAGGGGCTGAACTGTCTCCTTGTTTTGCTGTGCTCTTTTCCCAGTGTGGATCCTYCATTGTCTCATGTGGCTTCAGCTGGCTGGATTCTCCTGGGGSTTTGTTCAGAAGGGCTCAGACAAGGCAGTTCTGCTCTATTTTTAGTCTCTAGGCAGCAGTCTGATAAAGCTGTTATATATCTTTAAATATAAAGATTGCAACAATGCAGCAGGTCTTGGCTGAGAATGTTAATTTGGACTCCAGTCTCATCTATTTAAAAATCACTTAAATTGGTGTAAGTATTTTTCATTTCATTCTCAGCTTGAAGCAGTTCCTTCAATCTCTTCTGCTGCGGGAAGCAGGTATTGATTGTATCTTTATCTTCTGATGGTTCTGTAAAGATAAATCTGTATTGAATGTAATCTCTGTATATGCTCTGTGCATTTCCTTAATGAGAAAATAAATTCCATRCAATGGCATACATTGTCTCTTGATACACACAACTGCTTCTTTTAATTGGGATTTCCAGTTGCATCTGGCGCTCTGTTTTCCTGCAGGAATCCTATTGGGTTTTGTTGGGTTTTTTGGGTTATTTTGTTGGTATTTTTTTTTCTTTTTTAAATGTGGTATCTATTTCTTAAACCTTCTGGATAAAACAGTGAATGYTGGTGGTGTTCTTGCTGCTATATTTCCATGGTAAAATAAGAAGGTAAATCTCCATCCTCTTGACAAACACCATCTGTCACTCCTGACGGCAGCCAGGGCTGGGATCTTCAGGCAGCTCCCACCGCCTCCATCTGATCCTCCCTCCCAGCACATCACGGGGTCTGCTTTGCTTTTTACAGCAAAAAAAAGGACATTTTTTCTGCTTAATTATGACCCTGAAGTGTGCCTGTATGTGTGTATCTAGAAAGGATTAACCACTTTTGTGGATTGGTGTTTTCAGAGTGGTTTCATGATAGTTCTTGGCATAAGCGTTGAGAGGAAGACAACCACAGGGGGAAAAAAAAAGGAAATTAAATAGAAGTAATATTTTTAAAACTTCATTAAAAATGCAKAAAATATTTTAAAGTTTTTGTTGCAATCAATGTGCAGAGCTATTCCCGGATATAGATAAATAGAAAGTGTTTGCCTTTCGTTTGGTTGTTTTGAGGTGTAATTCCTGGAGCAGCCAGAGGCTTGCTCTCTTCCTCAATGTCACCAGGAGCAGAGGCTGACACTGAAATGCCTTCTGAAAATGGCAGGACTCCTTTTCCAACTCTTACATCAGCTGGATTTATGTCATGGCTCATTTGGGTGAGTTCTGGGTTTGAGTGTAGCTCTGCCCCCTCACCTTCAAGGAAGGATCTCCAAAGAGACTCATGAATTCTCATTTAAAAATGAAAGAAACAGTTGTAAATACAGCTCCAAATCATATTTTCCATTATTCCTCTCTATCCTCTTGGTTTTGGCAGTACAAACAGCATTCCCTTTTTTTTCCTGGTGTTCTCAGGAGCAGAAAGAGCCTCTGGGACCTCCCAGGAGGGCAGAGCTGARCAAAGTGCCTTGAGCTCTCTCTGAGAGTTGGAATGTGCCATTTAATTTGGGTCAGTGTTCATTCACACCTGACCTTTGCACACTGAATTGTCCCTTGCTCTTGGTGAGGAATAAGCAAATCTTGTGGGCTTTAAAATCCAAAAAGAGAAGAGCACCTCAATACTGGCTGTGCACTTTGACRAAAGTTTAAAGTACATCGTGGTGTCACAAACCTCAAGTTGGGTTTTTTTTATGTGAAATTTTAATCATATTCATCTCTCTCCAATAGGAATTAAACACAAAAAAAACCCCATGCTTGTAGCCTGTGTTACCATGTTTTTGTGTGCAAGAAAGCCCAGCTGTGACAGATTTCATTTTGAGCATCACTCCAAAGGGTCTCAACTTTTCTGGACCTACAGATGTTTAGCTGGTAATGCCCTTGGAGAGGAGTTTTGTGCTTCTGAAATCAGAATTGCTGACTACAATTCCTGGAGCCCGAGGTTATCACCCTACAGACACATCCACTCCCTCTTATCACCCACAGCCAGCAGTGCACGGGTTATTTTTAACTGGTGAATTGCTGAATTTACTCACAAGAGAGTGGAAAAAAAAAATATAACCATCTTAATGCCATAAAAAGTGTAGCGAGAAATCCACTGTGTTGGTGATGTACAAGTAAACTGTCTCAGCATCTGAGAAAAAAACAGACCCCACAAGTGAAAAGCCAGTGTGGAATTGAGTTTGGAGAGAAGCACAGAAGCAGCTCGTGGTGGTTGGCAGGGCGGCTTTATGGAAAGTAGGTCTTGTCAAAAACATCTCGTTTGAGGTTATGGGTTTTTGCTGATAAAGGCAAATAACACATTTCAGATAAAATTGCAGTCATGCTGCACAGACTGAGAGTTCAAGAGCCAGCAGAGTGAAAGACTGCAAAAGCAATTTCTCGGTGGAAAATCTTCCAAGTGGCGCCTTGTCACGGGTGAGCTCCCGACAGGCTCGGGACGGTGCCATCACGAGTGTCACCGAAATCAGGGGCTGTCACAGCTCTGCCRTGCCTGCAGATCTGTTCCTGCCTGTTGCCATGGGGATGGGTTTCCAAGGGAGACAGGTGAAGCATTTCTCTGGAACAAAACTGGAGCGGAGCAGTGAGAGCGGGAGGATGGGGCTGAGCGTTATCAAAGAAACACGGATGGGTTTGGGTGGGAAGGGACCTTAAATCCATCCAGTTCCACCCCTGCCATGGCAGGGACACCTCCCACTGTCCCAGGCTGCTCCAAACCCTGTCCTTGGACATTTCCAGGGATCCAGGGGCAGCCACAGCTCTGGGCACCCTGTGCCAGGGCCTTCCCACCCTACAGGGAACAATTCCATCCCAATATCCCACTAATGGTGCCCTCCTTTTCACCCACCCAACCCTCCTTTCCTCCACATTTAGTGACCCATTCAGGAGCACACAACTCCTAAAATTCCTTTTATATACCAACCTGACTTTAGCCCCACAGGCAATATTTCTTTCAAAAACAGCCCTTTTAGCTGCAAGCCCAAAAAATTTGAAAGTATGAGATGTTTGACAGGTGAAGGGGAATTTCTCACTTGAAGTTATTTCCCTTTTCTGAGGACTTCCTGYCTTTCATCCTCACCAAAATGGTTTTCATTTTTCCCTTTAGATGCTCAAGGGGGGAAGGTATTTAAACACTGGCAGAGGCTCAGTCGAAAATATAAGGCTGGTGTCCAAATCACTGATTCCTGCTGCCTTTGTTAGAGACATTCAGCATCCAACATTCTCTTCCAGCAATGTCAGTCACCCTCAGTTCCTGATTTTCAGTGCAAAAATATCCATGTGTGCAGATYTGTTCTGGAGCCCAGAGGGAATGGCTGGTGTCCCTTCAGCCAGGTCAGAGCCTGATTTTCCTTAAAGGCTGATTTTTGATTCATTAATTTACTCCTGTGCTCTTCAGAGACCTTTGGTAAGATATTTTTCAGATCCTGAGCRTGTTAATCTCCTTTCAGCAACTCCTTTTTAACCCTTTTTACAATTTTGGAGGSCTTACAATGAAAATGAAATCTCCACAGGTTGTCTTTATTAAATTCAAGCTCCCATCCGTGTGTGTCGCTGGAATGACATTTCTGACTGGAGGATAATCCCAGAATTTCCTCCTCTCAYTCTGGTGATCACCAGCCTCTCTCAGCAGGGTGACTTTGGCTCTATTTCAGTTTTTGAGCACTGAATGGCTGCAGCTCATCTGGGAAAGCTCCTGCCCCTCTGGTGCCTGCCAGGAGCTGAGTGAAGCACAGGATCCATCCAAACCACAGCTGGGGCTGCAGAGCTGGGGCTCAGGACACGCTTCTGGAGCAATCTGCTCTCCCAGGAGGGAAATGAGCACCTTTTCACCATCCAGTGTTATTTTGAGTCTCCTTTCTGACACACTGAACCTGTGAGAGCTGAGCATGAGCTGTGGAGAGCAGCAAGGGATGAGCTCTGCCTTCATCTCAGTCCCTCCAAGGGTTAAGCTTCACTTTTTGGAGCTTTTTKGACATTTCTCCTGCCCTGTGCCATTACAGTGCTCATGAGTACTTGGCAGCCTCCATCMCTCATTTCCACGTTCTCCCAGCCAACTATGACTCCTCATATTGGATAAACACGTCTGGCTCTGTTGAATATTCTGTTTCGGTGATTAGGGCTCTGGAAAGAGCAAATCAGGGACTGAGATGAAGCGAATCCGTGAGCAGGGCAGTGAACTGAGCCAGGAAAAAAATGTTGATGGGGAAATCATCMGAGCAGGGCTGTGCCTGGGGGGCACTGGCAGAGGTTTATCAGCATTCCTGAAATCAGAGAGGAGGAGGAGGRATCTGCCAGCCTGCTCTGCACTGGTGATGTTTGTGGTGAGGTTTGTCCCTGGGTTGGTTTGGTTCATCACCCCAGTGCTTAGGACAGGGAGGAGTTTCTCCTAAAGCACCTTCCCAGCACTTTCCAACCCATTTTTATTCAGATTTAGTAGATTTTCCTCCGGACTCCAGGCACGTGTGTAGTGCTGTTTAAATGAGGAGAGGTTTGCAGAGTTGCATCAGTTGCTGGATATACAAGGGACTGTGCAAGCCAGGAAGTTTTTCAGGATAAAAAAAAAAACCCACTTTGATCTGACACCTCCTGTTAACATCAGAGAGCAGCAGTCCCTGCAAAACCCATCTTCTAAAAGTCAGGATCYCCTGTGGAAACTGGAAACAATGCCTTGCTCAGGGGCGATCAGCAGCCGAGTGATCTCATCTGACCTTGGCTTTAACATRGCTTAGCCAAAGCTTTTTATGCTCATCCAAACCCTGCACTGTGAACCCAGGCTATTCGGGGCAAATCCTGTAACCTCTCCTTCAGCTGGCTCTCCTCAGGAGGATGAGGAGGGATTATTGCCAGTGGATGGGTGTCTTGAGCCAGCAAATAAATCACTCCTGCCCATTCTGGAGCTGGTTCCTCAGTCATGGTGTGATTGAGGATCTGTCTGTGCCCAGTCCCAGAGCAGTTCTCCAGGAGACAGATGGCCTGTGGGCTGCTCTGGTCCCAAGAAATACAGCTTTAAATAGTTCTTTTTTTTTTTTTTTTTT